>NC_087207.1:42007557-42020481 GCF_015104395.2 Macrobrachium nipponense
ACCACAACATTATCTACAGAAGATATGGACCTGGTTTTTTATCCACAAGCTGCACTTTCGAAGGAAAGCGAAGGAAAGTACAAGAAACTAAAGAAAGTCGAATGAGGTTTTACAATTCCTGCAATACTGTACCTTCAACCATATTGCATCTAATTTTGTCAAATTTGAATTATATAAATCCTCGTTATACCGTACAAAATCTTTATAAAAAAGCCATTAATAAACTATTACATGTGGAAACCATTTACAAAAATAAAGCAAGACAGTGTCTGAAAGAAAGACATTTAAGCAGTTTTGGAAAGCACTGTAAGCAAGAGACAGGATACTTAACAACTGCAGTCAGGACATATACTATAACCTTTTGACACAAGTACCTACTTGCATTACTTCTGTCATCTGTATAAGTACTGTTTGGAGGATAAAAATGTGAAATGTTCTGAGTTTGGGAAAAGGACACCCGACGTCTTTAAGAAATATTGGAATTGAAAAAGTCCATCTGGATCATCACCTTAACTACCCAACAATATCGAGTACCTTCAAAATGTTCATTGATTTATCGAGAACCTACTTTAAAGCCCCTTAAATGAAAAGCAAATTTACTAGGAAGAGGCCTAAGGTGACATATTGGCTAAAGGAACATCAACCAGAGGGTGTAAAACATGAAATGCCTACAAGGAAAGTTGGAATAAGTAGTTGCTCAACATCATCACACACTTGGCTAGTAAGTGAGGAAGAGTCAATGTGCAGATGATTTAGCTTGAATACATCAATAAGATAATAATGAAGACAAGAAAAATATTCACCAATTACGTCCACCAAAGCAAAGTAATTACTGTAAACAAGTCTTACACAAGGTTTGCAAACTAAAAATACTGCATGAAATAATTCAAGTAACCCAATACATAAAGTGAAGTTGTTCTGCAAAAATGATCATAACAATACAGTAAAATTGTGAAAAATACTGTTGAACATGTTCAGAAGAACTGTATGACAAGAAACGCAGGTATATCATAAGTTAAGTAACAGTTGAAATATTAGGGTATGGTACCACCAAAATTGCCCCGAAGAGCTTGATGAACACACACACACACACACACACACACAACAACACACACACACACACACACACACACACACATATATATATATATATATATATATATATTATATATATATATATATATATATATATATATATATATATATATTTCAAAACACAAATATGAACTTGACAAATTAAGAGAACAGGGTTAACAAAAATTTCTTTCACTAACGCAAAATGGGGACAAAGAACACTTTATATTCTCCGATCTAGTTATGACACATTCAAGGGGTCCAGGAGAGACGGACCTGATTCACTGGTTAAGGGAAGAGGAACAGAGGGATTGTAGCGTACGTGGTCTGAAGAGTTCAGGTTCTTTCATTAATCAAACCCACTGTACCTTTTTGTTTTTCCGCCAGATCACTTTTCCCCATCACTACCTTTCATTCTCTGTACTGAACACAAATTAATATGTCGGGGAAATTCAGTAAGCTTTGAATTATAATTTAAAAATTACTTACTCCTGCTACTACTGGGCCACTTGCATTCAATAAAAGAAAATATAATTTATTCCTTTCAGCCTTTTACAGTGAACAACTCTTAAAACAAAAAATTCTAGACAACGACCACAACACAAAAGTGATTCACCGTAAGACAGTGTAATGCATTGATATACCGAATCCAGGTAAAAAAGTCACAAGTAGAAAAGTCACAGGGAATAAAAGTCACGTTAATCTATGGCGTAATCCGACCTCCAGCTTACTCAGGGCGCGTGGTAAAATCTACGGTCAAATAGTAACTTATTTCACGTACGAAAATAAAAATAAATACGCTATATTTTATTAGAAATTTGTATGTACTGTTTTTTAACATGGACATTATTTATTTTTTACATTTTCATTCTAATAAATAAATCATAAACATCCTTTCCTAATATTCTTGTGTCTTTAATTCAACGTGAAACACCTTTTTCAGACCCTTTTAGGCTTTTCTACCCCCAACATGAAGAACAACAAGAAAGTAGTTTGTAGGTTTACTCCCCGACTAAGCGATAAATATTGGCAGGCTGGTCACCAGTGTCGAAAAAGGTATTTATCTTTAAAAAAATCTTAAATGACAAAACGTAATACAGAACCCATGGCAGCCCAAATCTAGCACACGAAATTCTGACTACTAAGCAAGGTAAACATATTGATAGCAGTGACAGTAAAGTCTAGGTGCTTTGCATATAAATTTTTTCATTTAAACCCATCCCCTGTTAAAGCGTCAATTTGCCTATTTACGCATGTTTATTTCCAGCTCCCAGACTTAATTTATAAAAAAAAAAAATATTGTATTTCATGTTCCCTTCAAATACCTAAAAACAATACGCGCCCTTCCTGGACTTAATTAAACATCAGACCATACGTAGTCAAGTATCTAGCTTAATTTGTAACCTCGCTGTTGAAATTTTTTACCTTAAAACTGTGCGGAAATTGCACCTGAATTACAAGAAATAGTTGTGGCGCCACAAACGTTCGACGCCCAAAGAGATGTGTAGCGCCAAAATAGGTTTATCACCGAAACGCCACGCTATTCGCGCTCGCCGAAACGGCTGCGCCAAAACGTACCAAACATCGATTAATTATGGTAGAACTTAAACTTTTCTTGAGTAATGTATGTTTCTTAAAACGTAAAAATATGTCGGGTATTTTATTTTTTTTTCTACAGCATGACAATTTACTCTACACACCGAAGATTCTTCATTCTTTTGTTCGGTATATTACTGATGAAGGTTTTTTTTTTTATCAGAGAACCGAGAAGTCACAAACGAAATCAAAGTTTGCGCTAAAGCAATCACCAGATCTTTTAACGTGACCCCTTAAAGCATATAAAAAACAAGGACTCGTAAACCTTTCGCGTAAATTTACCAAGTTGGAGACAAGTGATTCCATGGTCCTTGATTGTGACGTCATCAACTCGTTTTCGGTAAAGTGATCCTGTACCTGTCCTGTAGTGGGTCAGTTTACCTTTTGGGGAGGACGGATCGGCAGTGAAGTGCATTTTCATTATTTGCTGATGGTATTTTGATGTTTGTGGAAGATATCTGACTATTTGTGGCGAAGAGAGTAATTTCACGACTGGAGTGTGTTGGTGTTTTGAAGAATGGAGTACGTGATGTCTCTTTCTGGTTCAGCAAAGGCTTTGGTAATGTACGGTTAATTAGTTTATTAACTTATTTTTCCCGAGTTTAGCTGTTTATTGGTTTATTATTAACTTAATTATTTCATGACTTTAAAGATTATTATTAGTTTATCAACTTAATTCGTGACTTTAGTTAAGATTTTGTTTGTTTAGCTAATATCGTGACTCCAGTTAAGTTCTGTTTCCTCAAAATCATTTAATAGGATAAGGTGTTGTAAAAGGCTAATTTTAGTATGTTCTTTCAACTAATCTTTTGCTTCAAAATTTGAGATAATGATATAATTATTGGCATTTTACTATTGTCATTTTAAAAGGTAGAAGTTGCCGTAAGTTTTGTTGTATTATATTTTTGGGTAGATTTATCTGTCGACTATTTTAACACGATTTTTTCATTTGATATTTATAACAAATACTTTTTTATTCTTTCCTCCATTCTTGCGGGGGCGATGCCCCCATAGGGGTGCCGGCAGCTCTCATGCCCTGCTCCATAGGTCATATGACCTATGGGCAGGAGCGTGGGAGGCGTTTTATTCTTTTTCCCAGATAAGTACATTGGTGTATGATCATTATATAAGTTAACGTTTTGAGAGATATTTTTAAAGTGTAAAAAGTTAACGTAGCTGCTTATATTCAGTTTTAAGTAGTTTGTTATAATTTTCCAAAAATTTTTCCATTTTTAGTTAAGCTCTTAAACATCGTAATTATTAGTTTTGCATTTAGTTTTCATATGCTTCAGACTCTAATTTCCCAATTTCAGCGGGAATTTAGACTTTAAATTTGCATCTGTAATTTTTCAAAACTTTTCTTTCATTCTTATTCATTGCTGAAAACATTGATTGGCACGATTGTGTTGTTCTTTAAGCATAACTATTTTTTAACTTATATTAAACATATTGGTTTTTTGTTAGTTCAGTCAGGTAACTCGGTAGTCTCAAATTTACTTTTATCAAAATATTCATGCCCCAAATACATTGAGTAGTTATTTTTTTTAAAATTGTTCAGACCTATGTTTATTTGTCTTTTATGCCGTTAATAAACGTAGGCTCTCCCAATAATAAGTGTCTATATTTTTAAAGTAATGCTATGGTAATTGTTCGTTAGTAGTGCTGACGCCTTTACTTTTAATATGTTCGTTCCATTTATTTGGTCACTACTTGGCATTTTGGGTACCACTGGCCCTTTCGTTTACTAGCCCTTCGCTTGCAATCGTTGGCTTTTAGTTTTCTGCTTTGGTCAGAGGCTTTTTTTAAGTTATTGGTTTGACTTTGTGAAGTTTTATCTTTAAGAATTGACACACAAGGCCAACCGCTGAAAGTTTACTGGAACTCGGTACGACAACAATCAGGAAAGGGAATACCACGTTAAATAACTTATCACAAAATTTATTTAACATTTCAGTAATTCAATTTCATATAAAGTTACATTTATACACGAATGTGAAAACCCTTAACCAAAAAAACCCTTAACCAAAAAATACACAAGGAGATATGGGCGGCTCGATTTGTTGGTAAACTTTAATTCTTGCTCGCGAGTGTCTCGTGGGTGACTTAATTTGGGGAAGGGTTGTTTAAATTGTTAGGCATAAGGCTTAAAATGTAAAAAAAAAAAAATTCTAAGGGTCAGAAACATCGCAAATGGTGTGGTGGTGGTTTTAAAAATATTAAATCCTTTCAGAGACACCATAAAGGTAGAAATATCGACAAAGGAACTGTTGACAGTTTCTTGATCATTAATATAAAATAGATAAAATTCCAGCATACCTGATCTAAGAACTTGACGCACGTACCCCAAACATCACTTTTATAGAGATGCATTTTATTCAGGAAAGACCCGTCTGAAGACGAGACAGATATTTATTGTTGATTAACCCATGAATGTTCAGCAATTTGAGTTTGGCGTTGTCTTGCTGAAAGGCTTCACCTGTCCTGGTCCCCGTCCCCTCCTCAAACGGTCTTGTAATAGACGCTGTAACACATCTTTTGATGGAGCTTTGAGGATAAAAAGAAAGAAAAAAAATAACTTCAACTCTTGTTACTTTTAATTCACTAGCAAGGGCCGTTTCTTGTTACACAAGTTACAATGCAATCAAACTACATTAGAAAATAAGAGAACGCAGAGTGGATGTGAGTTTTATAGGCAATTTTTGGAATTTGGGCAAATCGTCAGTTACTGTTGGTGAATAAGTAGATATGAATATTAACATAAAATGTCGTCTACCCTCGACCATGAAAAAATTAAAATAAAGTGACATCCATTGAATAGTAACAAGGCATGATCCGACCTCCAGCTTACTCGGCGCATGCTAAAATCTACGGTCGCGCGGTTGTTTCACCAACGAAAATTTAAATACTTTATTGGAAAATATTCTGTATTGTTTTAACATATTTATTTTCTACATACCTACTCATTCCAATAAATAAATCATAAATATTCTACTTTAAAATACTTTATTTCAGTAAACAATAGTTCTGTACTGTTTTAACATGCACTCTTAAAATTCCTGTATCTATAACTGAATAGGAAATTCCTTTCTCAGACCATTTTAGGCTTTTCCATAGGGCTTTCCTGCGAACTAAAACGAGAACATCAGCACCAAGAACAACAATAATATTGGCAAGAACAACAACAACGATGATAACGAAGCACTTTGTAGGCTTACTCCCGAGTAAGCGAAAATGAAACAAAATATCTGGAAATCTGTTCCAATACAGAATGAAGTCGCCTTGATTTTCTAAAAGTATATTCTTTCTAATTTGGAGTTCCATGGAAATTGACATGGCTGTATACAACGGCAATTTTTATTATTTGATTTTGTACCACGAGGTTCGAAATTAACATCAAACCATCATTAATGACCAGACAAGATCCTGGATTCCCCCCTCTGGGACCTTCCCTCTAAGGCTACGCTTGGATCAACCAGCCAGGCGCCTTTAAAATCCTTCTTTGTCTTTGAAGTTCTGTGCTCTCTTGAAATACGTGGGTATGTATGGCACTGTTCATACAGGAAAGGTATGAACCTTAAACTTACACAGTTCAATTGGGTAATTAATGCTTACTGAATCATTGTGAAAGGTTACTTTAGTCTCGTGTTAACATACTAGAAAAGTTTTCTCGGTTGATATATACACAGGTGGACAAGGGTAAAAGTTGCGTTAGTGAGTGCGCATTGTCCAGAAATGGAAAAGGAAAGAGCGAAAGAAAGTGTTTTTGAGTTTGAATATATGTTCTTGATTCGTTTGGGGAATAAGAGATTGTTTGCATTATGGCACTTGGATATTTAAATTCAAGAGTAATGAAGACTTGGCGTTGTTGGTAAATATGAAGTTCCTGACACAAGTAGTAGTCCAGTCTTATGAATGTGTTTTTGCAAGGAAATAAATACAGAGGGAAGGTAGCAAGTAGAACTCGTGGTGAAAGATGCTGCATTAAGAAATGTATTCATGGATCAATGGAGTGGGTTCTTTGAAGATTTGTTGAAGGACAGGGACAAACCTTTTAACAAATAAAACGCCATATCAAGTATTTTCACCTGATGACGGGTGTCTGAAGAGAGAATTATGGTCACTGTCACTCCCATAATCATTCGTTAACTGTTGAATCATGCAGGAACTCTTGTCGGGGGAAGGTTCCTAACGCCAGTGCTTCCATACACCTAAACAGAAGGGTCATCATAAGCGCGTGGTCGGTTTGGTTTTGGCATGCCACCTCGGTGGTCGCGAGTTCAATTTTCGGGCATTCCACTGAGGTGTGAGAGATGTGTATTTCCGGTGATAGATGTTCACTCTCGACGGGGTTCGGAAGTCACGTAAAACCGTTGGTCCCGTTGCTGAATAACCACTGGTTCCATGCAACGTAAAAACACCATACAAACAAACAAACTAAACACACTGAACCATTCCTCTTTATTTTGCGGGCATCGATCTCAGGTAATAGTTAATATTCTTCGGGGTTCATTTTATTCAGGGCTTGCCTCCCATCATCTTTGATTCGACTTATCCCAAGTATGACGAGACACTTCTGGGTAAACATCACCACTTCGTTATATCAACACTCCTTGTCTAAGGCTTCCTTCTTACCTCATCAATCAGAGAGCCGGTCTGATATGGCTTCACACCTAGCAAGGAAGCTAATTCCAGCATGTCATCCATCCTTTATTTGCCTTTTCCGAAATTTTTTTCCTGAATTCGGCTCTCTCTCTCTCTCTCTCTCTCTCTCCTCTCTCTCTCTCTCTCTCTCTCATTCTCCATGATTAAAAAATTTTGATTATAACTATACTTATGTTTCGGAATCTGACCGGCAGAGCTTTAGAAAGTAGGGGCAGGATCTAGTGCGATGTTATCTTAAGAAATAAAGCGACCTAATCTTAAGGCATTTGAAGGAGCAACGAGGGTTGTCAGTGGAAACCTTTTCTTCGCTGCAAAGCTTACTTTCAGTTCAAAATTTAGTTCCGGAATTCCTCTACAGATGAAGGAAAAGCAAATTTACGTATATTAATGAATGGACTGCCTCATTTCTTATCTCTCATTGTGAATCTTAGGTCTTAATTAAAAGCTAATATTGTTCCTATCATATATGAATAGAGAGCTATAAATCGCGAAAAAATTGGAAAAATGGTTTCTTCCTGGAACAAGAAATAAGACTTTTTTGCAAGGCACAATATATTTCGCGCTCTCTTTCTCTCTCTCCACACACACACACACTATATATATATATATATATATATATATTATATATATATATATATATATATATATATATATATATATATATATATATATATATATATATTTTTTTTTTTTTTTACGTATATAGCGGGCCTTGAGAGAGGCTAGATACGTAAACGGAAATAATTGAGGGATTTCAAGAGGGAATTGCTTTAACTTACTTGTAAACTGATAGTTATTATTAATTTCTTTAGAAGGAAGGTCGCCAGAAAACTCAGCTCATTACTTTACGGATATTTATTTACAAAAGAGGCCCGTGCTGGCCTGGAGGAAAGGTAAATGATGGTGCTCCAAACTTATGTCATTCAAGCTGATTTTCATAAATTCGGGTGGGTAATGCACACTTGCAGGCAGAGAGACGGCACGTGACTCATGGAATCTGGAAAAGAATCCCAGATTAAACGAGATAAAAGGAAAAAATGACTTCTTGCTTTGATTAAGGCTGATTAATTCTCTAACATTGGGGAAGGTAAACTCGAATGGTCACTGAGGTATCACGAAAGCTTGTGTAATGGGAAAAACATAATTTCTTTAATTATTAGTGATTTATTTAGGAATTGATTCATCATCCTCCTCTAATATCTTTACACTCTATTGTAAGTGATTGGAACTGTGAAATGTTTTCGTTTCTGTTGTGGACGAGTGTGGCAGTGTAGCCAGTCCCTTGTTTTGTTTTTCTCTCACTCGAGTATGGGAAGCGCTGCCCTGAATTCTTTCGTCTGCGTTTTGGTAACACTAGCAACACATGTAAGAATCACGAATGCTCTCGAGTGTTAGGACGTCAACCGGTCCATTCTTCATTTTGGCTATTTTACCAAATTAATGATGCAAATGATTATCTATCCCTTGCGAGGTAAGCTTTTTAAGTTGTAATATTACATTAGTTCATTAGATAGAACAGATCACTATCGTGGAAGAACAGTAGCAGACGAGAATTCAAGTGCAGAGTTGCCTGCCCAGTCAGACATGTTGCAGTGCCTTAACGAGAAAGATTTTCATTGTCGTGAAAGATACTTCACGTTCAATAATTGTCATGAAATTTTGCTGTGTTAGTTTGAGTTGTACTTAGCGTTTGACAGGGTTGAAAACATTAAAAAAAAAGCAGTTATAAGTGTTTTGTTTGTATAAAGTTTTTGCAAATACCAGTGACAAAGGGTTACCTCTCATGGAAATTTCCACTGCTGAGCATGATCTTAGACTAGGCTATACAGTAAGTTTAAGAAGCCTAACCCCTAGACTAATTCTTTTGAATGAGGAATTATGACTATTTTTGATAAATATAGTTAGGCTATATGTATATAAACTTCATGGAAAACTTAATTACATAGAACTTAGCCTGTATCCTCATTAAACGAACCTAACTTTGTGGCCTATTGTAACCTAGTCAAAAATCAGCCATGTAAACTTTGCATAGGCTATCCTTAATGATTTCTGAAGAAGCTTAGGCTAGACTATATCCTGTTTTTTAAAGGCACCTTAGCCCTAATTTTACCTCGTTTTAGTTTTAAGTTTTCTCAGAAATCTTTCAGGTAACCTTATCCATTGACATATATTGTGTACAAGTATTTAGTACTGTGTGGAGTTAGAGTATCAAAAGGTTTACACTTATTAATTGATTCCATGTTTTGATACTTATCCTATGAGAAAATCAATTCCATAATCTGTAGTTTGATATATTTTTTTTTTTTGAAGTCTCAATATAAAGAGTTATTTTTTGTTGTAGTTTTTAAACTGTGCTTGTATTGATTGCTGGAAATAAAAAAAATTAAATAAAATGAATATTTCCAGGGATCTAGTCCAGGGGATCTAGTCCAGAGATCTAGTCCAGGAGTACTGAAGACTAGGTGAATTAATCAAGTCCAGGAGACTAGGCCTGGGAGAAATTTGGCATGATGTAATGAGCAATAAAGAAACAAGCTGAATACCAGGAATTTTCTTCAATACCCCTAAAATGGAATTCAGCACTTCAACAACCTCCCAGTGGGAAGACCTCACCTGGCCTCATCAGTAGTAAGACCATACTCACAAGGAATATCATGGAATAGCAGGTAGGACAGGCCTACCCTATTTTCCAGGCAGCGTAAACGATAGTCTTCATACCCACCGTGTCAACTATGACAGTACCATTCTCCGACCTGTGGTCTCCAGGCAAGAGACTGACAACAGTGCATATGTACAATAGTATATATTCTTCTCGTATCTTAATGTCGTGGCGGGGAAAATCCGCCCTGACATTTGGTGGCAGCTGTGTTGGATCTGTAGCCCAGTGCTATTGATCCAGACCCACTGTGCCTATATATTATGTAGGTCACTTATAATGTTTTGTCGTATTGTATGCATTTCTTTATGCAATATTGTTGATTTTTGTCTGACTAAGGTCATGACTTATTTACATGCATATTCATTATTTCTGTAGGGAGATGTATGGCATTGTCTCTTAATGTAGTTTACATTTTATTATTTGATTATATGTGTTTGAAATATTGTAACAATGGGGACTGGTACTGATGAATCATATATTGATCTAATTCAGTTAGAACAAGAAAAACACAACAAACATTACAGACAGTAAGAGCTTCACTCAATCCTACCAGGACGTTTGGTTCTCAAGTGGGAGACTTATCAAGTCAAATCAAGGACTTGGACCAGAAGTTGGTTGAACATACAGGGTACAATACAACACTTAACACCCAACCGTAATAAACACTCAAACACATTATAGTCTACCCCACATATGTCTCACATCATTCCAAGTAATCCATTCTCATGTGACAACCTCAGTACCATAACAGGAACCCCACAATACATACCCCCAATACCGCCTCGTACAAATACTAAGTACCCACCAAAAAACACAACTACTATCACAAGTACAGTACCCTTAATACCCATGAATGTTTCATTCAACCCCACCTACCCTGCAGTGGTAATACAACCTCCTACACAACCATCCACACCTATACCTAATCCATCATCAGGTAACTCTTGTCAAAACCCTCATACCAGTCAGTCAAACCCATTCATTCTGCAGCAAGGTCAACAGACTGTAATAACCAATCCTTTCTTTGGACCACAGCCTACTTATCCCATTAATAATACCAATCCATTCTTTTATTCAATAAATACTCCAGTAGCAATTCCTCCGAGTGTACCAGTGTTAAAGCCAAAAGATGTAGCCCTTCTCAAACTTTCTGAACTTAAGGGAGTTCTTGCTGACAACAGACTTAATACTTTTTTTAGACAAGTAGATCATGCACTAGCTCAGATGACAGGAGAATAGAATGGCAATGGCACGGGCCGAACCGGATATAGCTACGTTCTTAACAGCAGCGTTAGTAAAACAGGGTAATAATCTACCTTGGGATGAGATTAAGAAACTTATGAAGAAGCAGTTTATTGGCTCAGCCACTCTGTTACAGGCATGGCAAGAGATTACTGCCATGACTTACTATTTTGATGAACCTCCTAGTTCCTTTATTAATAAATTACAGTGTAAAAATAAAAAATCTCTGCTTTACTTTGAAATCCCCAATGATCCAATTCCAACATCAGATAAATTCCTTAAGACAAAGGTTTATAAGGGATTTGAATTCACAGGCCCAAGCCAAACTAGTTGATTTCTTAGCAGACCATATTCCGTTGGAAAATTTCATGACATGGGCCGAAGAAGAATATTATAGGGCTCAGGAATGAATAGTAGTAATGGGAATAGAGTCTTGCCAATTTCAGGCACTGGAATCCTCAGTCATCAACCCCAGTAACAGGTGTTCAACAGGGGGAAATACAAGAAGTGAGCTAGATAATTTTAAGAAAGAAGCTGAAGAGTTAAATCAAAAGCTGGAGAAAGTAAACATGAAGAAACAAAAGAGTAATAGTAAATATTGTGCCTTTTGCAGAGTGACTGACCATAATCTGTCTGATTGTCCTCTTGATCCTCCAAAGGGAGTTTGTTTTGATTGTTTCCAACAAAATAGTAGGAGAGGTCATGTAGGATGTCCAGGAAAAGTAGGTATAAAATGACTAGGGAGTCCGGCACGAGCTCCTACTATCAGTCTGGTGGTTAATGATAACATGATTGAAGCCTTAGTTGATACAGGTAGCTGTGCCAGTATAGTTAAGAAATCCTTTGTGGAAAGATTAGGTTTGAAGCCTGCCAAGATGAGAAATTTTAACCAAGGTTTAACGGAGTCACCCAGGCAGTTGTACCAGTACAAGGATCTGTTATTTAAATATTCATAGTGGCACTAGAGTTGTTACTCACTTATTTTTTATTGTGCCAGACAACTTGTTAGATACAGAAATTCTATTGGGCGCAGATTTGCTTGGGATTGCTTGTCTAACATGGGATCATACAAAGGGTATAGTAATTTGGGATAATATTACATATCATGTGCGGCTTCTTAAACTGAGACCTTCCACAAGGAGAATTAGGAATCTCAAAACTATTCAGCCATTAAACCTTGGAGTAGATGAGATAAGATTAAAGAGAAAAATTATCCTACCTCCCTCTTCTGCAGGTATTTATGCAATTTCTGTAAATGAATTAAAAGATACAATACTCGAATATACCTCAGAATTAAAAGCCTATGGTGCTACGAAGGCTTTGTGTCTTAAAGTCAATGATAATCAGGAAGTACATATACCTCTCATAATAGTACAAAGGGTGTAGTTAAGTTGAAAATAGGACACTGATAGGTACTTACAATAAGATTGATGAAAGGGACATCATTTCAGTAGCTCCCACATGTCGAAAGATTGAAATTAGGAATGAGCTGATACCTGAAAGCATGCGTGTTGTACCAGAACAAGGATGCACTAGAGAGAAAAAGCTAGAAAATTTGATTGCACAGCAAGATTGGTCACATTTAGATGATGAACAGCAGGCCCAATTAAAGAATCTAGTCATGAAAAATCACCAAGTTTTCATAGTGGAGAGTAATGAATAGGAAAAATTCAAGGGAGTTCAGGGACATA
>NC_087207.1:42023481-42028481 GCF_015104395.2 Macrobrachium nipponense
ATGCCAAAACTTGCATCAGCATTGCTATCAGACGTCGCTTTTGGTAGAAGCGAGACAGTTATGTTCTCCCATAATATTTCCAATGACAAACTCCCAGATTCAGCCGGGGGGAGAGACGGTACTGAAGTTGGGTGCAAAGGTCTACGATAATTTAGTGGATGTATTGCAATGCAAGAAATGTATCCTCTCTCGTATTCACATAAATAAGGTAAATCCTGTGACTATATTTTTCGTATCGCATATTCTGTCTGTTCATTGCCTGAAATCCTTTCGGATTTTCTTTCTTCTGTTTTTATAAAATAACTGATATGATATATATATATATATATATATATATATATATATTATATATATATATATATACTATATATATATATTATATTACCTATATATATATCCACCCTGGGTTACTGGTTAGTTTTACATTTATATTGGCCCATCAAGACATTTTTACGCAAGGAATGTTTTCTTCATTTATCCTTTGAAGATGTGAGAGGTTTAAAAAAGACTTCACCTGAATAGATCACGTGCTCAGAAAAGAAATCTCTGATTGCAGAGATAAGTTGAATTTTTAACAAATATTAAAACATGAAATTGGCAAAATCCTTACAACAGGAGAGAGAGAAATAATCCTACCTAATTGCAAAAATCTGCCCATTTTTCATCTGATGGATTGCATCGTAAACGTCATCCAGATAATTTTACAAAACGAGCCTGTGGAAATATACAGAACTGAAAATTATTGAATAGTTTCTTTATGATCAAGTAATTTGAGATGGGAGATCTTCCAGTCTAGGAGAAACTGAATTTCTAGAAACATTTTTTTCTTTGATAAGAGATACTATAAATCATTTGCGTCCATCAACATTTTCATAAATTCTACTGCTATCTTTCTAAATATCTAGAATACTCATACTTTCTACCCATTATCTCGGTTGACGTGTTTCAAATCGCATACAGTGTTCTCTCAAGATTTAATTTCCCCAAGATTTCTATAAAAACTACACGAAGAATCATGAAAACACTAACTTTTTTAGACATTGACTCTTACAGTGTCTGTTTGTGTCACGGAGTTAAATGCCCTTATCGTAAATTTTTCTGACCAACCCCAGATAACTTCCGTTGGTACAGGACAATTATGAAGATTCGTTTTAACCAGAAGATCAGTTGGTTTGTCAGTTTTGAAGGAGCGTGGCCTAAAACATCATGATGAAAGTGATAATTTCTTAAACTTTTATAACAAAAATGTTTGGTTTCATTACGATTTAACGAAATGAATGCCCTTATTATAGTAAGAATTAATCAAGAGAAATATGTATGATGAAATAAGACGAATGACTGGCTCACGTTAAAACGCAATTTTTTTTATATTCACTCTTGTGAAAAAAAACTTAGAAGATATTCTCAGTTTTAGTGTTGGTAAAAAAAAAAAAAAAAAAAAAAAGTTTTGATTAATTTTATAGAACAAGAATGGGAACAAAACCTACGTGAAGAAAGATAGCCAATGTTTCATCAAAAATATCGTACATTCCTTTGCAATGTACCTTTGCATAAGCAGGAACAGATATTGGTTTCTTAACTTCTGATATTCGAATGCCATAGCTCATATTTCTTAACCTAATAACGCGTCTGCATTTAACTCATAATGTCAGTATTTCCATGATACGTTTAGCAATTGAGCTTCGGTTCTGGACAAGTGAGGTTAAGTTATCCAGTCAATCGGCATGGATGATATGCAACGTATTTAAAAACCTCAGTTATCGTGAATGGTACAAAACAAAGTGTGATTCGATCTCCAGCTTATTCAAGACGCGTGCAAGATTTCCCTTGACACCTAAGTTGTAAACATTATAGTCCTAACTTAACTGGCAGCGGTCGTAGTAATTAATACTCATAATTACTTCTACTCATACTAACAATTAGAATCAAATAAATTGGCCACAAATTAAACACGTTCATATATTCTCAGTTATAAGTGGAAACACAAAATAATTGAACAGAAATATAGCCTCTAAATTAAGTATATCAAATAAATTAAAACGTGCTAAATTCTACGGCCAAATAGCCCATTGTTCCACCATCGAAATTTAAAAAAATACGCTATATTTTGTTAATAGTTTTTCTGTACTGTTTAACTTGCACATTATTTATTTTTTACATTTTTATTCGAATAATTAAATCATAAATGTCCTAACCTAATATTCTTGAATCTTTAACTCAAGGCGAAACACCTTTTTCAGACCTTTTTCAGGCTTTCCTACCTCCACTTCAACAACATCAACAAAGTAGTTTTTAGACTTATTCCCGGAGTAAGCGATAAACCGTAATTACTGGACTTCTAATAAGTGTCGGGATAACATAAGAATATGTGAAAGCCCACCGGGAAGTTTGAGACGACCGCTGGTCTCTGCCCAACAGTCGTCCCAGAGTTCCAGGTGGGCTTTTACTAACATCGAAAGTTTTACAAGAAGCCAAACTACCAACTATTACGATTATTTTTTTACATCAGATGCCGATGTTTTTTCTGTACCTTCTTTAATATCCAGCAAGGATTTTGAAGTTGTTGCTGAAGTTTTAAACGTGTCAGTGAATTATCTCACTTACGAACTCACCGCCGGCTACGAATACATACGGTCATGCATATATTTGAATACATGCATACAAAAGCAAAGGAACCTGGTTCGATTCCCTAGCCGGGGTCCAGGATTCCCGGCCCCCCCCCACCCCATGTTTCTATAAATTACGTTGAGTTTTCTTGAGCAACGCACGAGTTATCCTCCTGGAAGTTAATCGACGAAATTAAGTTGTAATTAGGAAGTACAATGCTGCGAGTCGAGCAACTTCAAGCTAAATAATTGGCAGAGGGCCGGGAGGCAATAAGGAGATAAGACGTTGCGAATATATATATATATATATATATATATATATATATATATATATATATATATATTATATATATATATATATATATATAAAGGTAATACCACGGAGGAAAATGAAAAAATCCAGAACTGCCGAGATCTTCCGGTCTTAATGAAAGATCTCGGCAGTTCTCCTTTTTTTCATTTTTCTCCGTGACATTACCTTTATTTATACATAGCATAATGTTTTATATATTTCGTCATCAAATTATTAATATATATACTATATATATATATATATATATATATATATATATATATATATATATATATATATGATATATATGTGTGTGTGTGTGCGTATGTGTGTGTGTGTGTGTAAGTCATTCTGGAAACATTAAGGCTGGGGCAAACAATTTAAATTTGAAATAACTGTTTAACCTTCTGTTACCATAACCTATGGAAATGGCCGAGCAGAAGAGGAGTAGAAGATATTCATATGTATAAATAGTTACAACCCGATGTTTTCAAAAGAGACGTAATGAATCCCGAATTGTGCTGGATTATTAAAATATCTGAAGCCTAAGAGCGCGGACGTTTTAAAATACAGGAAACGAAATCCTTGGTGTAAGACAGAGGAGATTAGTGCTGCTTCAGCCACTCGAAGAATGATTTTGTAAATAAGGAAGCTCTCTCTCTCTCTCTCTCTCTCTCTCTCTCTCTCTCTCTCTCTCATCTCTCTCTCTCTCTCTCTCTCTATGATCTTGTATAAGTGGACACTTGTACTACAATATAGCCAACCATATACTAAAATTTCATCTTTCTTTTCTCTCAATTTTGCCTTAAAAGATGCATCGAAAGGTATTCAGAACAAGACTTTTCTTATGAACGCCGTATTAAATCCAGTCTCAGACTTGAGACTGATCATTAAAAAAAGAAAAAAAAAAAAAAAAAAAAACAAAAACGGGAAGTGTGAAGGAATGAGAACGTCCAACAGCACAGAGGCTTCATTAGCAAGAGAGAGCCACCACTAGAACCACCCAACTGCAAGTTCCTTGGCGCTTTTGTTTTCAAATTCTTTCTTTCTCTCTATTTTTCACACATCATGGTTTTGTTTTAGTTTCCTAATGGTCACTAGATTAACTTGACATATCGTTGATGAAAACTGAGATGCTTTTAACTGATCTTTGTAATTCTATTCTACTCAGTGAACATCGCCTAATATCGTCTCGTACAGGTGGATTGCCTTTGAATATTAGCAAAATCACAGCTGAAAGCTCCAAACAAATTCAAAAAATTTCAACATTTTGAGCCTTTTTACTCATGGGAGGACTGAACTCCCTGAGGCTTTCTTTTCATGGGATACTGAAGTCCCAGAGTTAACCGTTCACTCAAACAGACCTTTTCAGAAAACTTTCACCCATTCTTGCGTAAGTGGGATCCGAGTGAATTCTCATATTTTCTGAATCTTACTTCACTTCAGAGACAATTCATGTTTATAACTGCATTATGAAATTCACCCATTAGATTAGGTGATAATAATTAGTGCTTTCAGTTTTCATGCCTTGTTTGCTTTCCTCGAGAGAGAGAGAGAGAGAGAGAGAGAGAGACGAGAGAGAGAGAAGAGAGAGAGAGAGACAGCAGGTAGACGCAACTTACATTCCAGCTGAACATCTGCCACTATGGAAACAATGTCGACCCAATTATGTAAGAACCCTTAGAACTTTCGTATTTACATGAATCATATTTTAATAAAAAAAAAAAAATATTAAGTACTATATTCCTACCCCAGCTCCCAATTTTGCAATCCAGAGGATCTGAAGTTCAACGCCATTTGAACTCACGACTGAAAAATTATTTTGCTATTCGAAATCTGTAGGTTGAAGTCTAGATCATGCATGAAAGATTGGATAAAAACCAGACATTAGCTTACATTTCACGAGAGCATACAGTTACATTGATCAGTGACTGCAGTAGATTATACCCTTGAAAAAGGATGTAAACGGCGCTTAGTTAAAAAATCTTATTGCGGCCAAATTTCTTGTTAATCACTAAAAATAATAAAACCAAAATGAAAAATAAAATTAAAAGAATGAAAACATAAATTAATAGAAATAAATAAAAATATACATAAATATA
>NC_087207.1:42033481-42040981 GCF_015104395.2 Macrobrachium nipponense
ATGCATTCATCAAGCATAGAAGGCAACATTATTGTCTTCGAATTTATCTAGCAAACCACAACAGCAAACCCGTCGAGGAGCAACTTTTTTCATAATCAATAATTATCCCCATTGTTTCAAGATGGTAATGGCTAGTGATAACATGGATTGTCTCAGCATTTCGTTCCTTAAGAATTTTTTCAGGTTCAGGCTGCTCGACAGAAGCCCTCTCTCTTACTTCCGCTTTGTAACTCACCGTAGGAATCCTTCGGTTAGGGATCGAACCTGGATCCTTCCGTTTGTATGTGCGTTTATCTGAGTGGGCAACTGTTCATGTATGTGTGAGATCATGGTCTAGTTACCAGTTAATTAGAACAGGGAAACTTTATTTGGAGGCTACAAAACATTAAAACGACGTCTTATGGCATATTTTTTAGAAAAGGACAACACGTTGGCGATCGGGACTTTGGTAAATAATGATTCGACGTCAAGGCTGAGCAATTTGATGTTATTTGCTGGGATATTTAAACTCTTAAATTTTTTTTTATAAAATCCTCCGCATGTTTTAACATGGGAGGATGAAAGAATCTAGAATTTGTTTCTAGAAGGGTTGGCTAATTAGGTTCTGCAAAGCCATTTGGATATTTTATACGGGTTTCCTTTCTAAAGAGGAAGTTACAACCATATGAAGAACATTTTCCTCTTGGTATTGACAAAACAATAAATCTAATCAACCTCTGTGTAACTAACAACGTGTTCTCTTTCAATGGTAATTTTTATAAAAAAAAAATTTGGTTGTAGTATGGGCAGTCCCCTATCCCCCTTCTAGCAAACCTATACATGGAATATTTCGAAACAGAAGTTGGTCCTCTATCAAACCCCGCAATATGGTCTGGCTTAGATACATATATGATATTTTTATTTTTTACTTACTGGGATGATAGCTGGGGAGATTTTAATGAATTTTTCAATCAACTAAATTCGCTAGATCCTACTATAAAATTTTAAAAAAAACAGAATGGGAAAAGGACGGAAATTCCCGTTCCTAGACGAACTAATCATAAGAGAGCAGAATAGATATGCGTTCACAGTATACAGGAAACCCACTTTCGCTGTTTCATATATTCATTTCCTAAGTTACCACGATGTGTCCGGAAAGATCATGGTCGGGAACAACTTATTCCTCTGGGGGCTTAGAATATGTTCAAATGGGTACGTAAATAAAGAATTCAACACGATCTGCCAACACTTAATGCAACTGCTTTATACACCATACTTTACCGAGAAGGCTATAAATAAAGCGAATACAATATACTATAGAGGTCCCACACAAAATAGACAAATAGACTTCAGCAATAAAATATAAATTCCGTACGATGAAAACATCCAAAAAGCCACAGAACACCTCAGGTCTAATAATCCTTTTATTTTCCATTATCTAAAATCCATCGGGAGTTCGCTCATTAACGTATACCTAAATATAAGAGGAGAAGAAGCCAGAGATTACAAGATACCGTCTATCAATTGTAATGAGATTTACGTTGGGAAACCGGTACATCCATCTCGAAAAGATTAGCAGAACACAAAAGATCAGTGAGATAAGCATCAGAGAACTCGGGGATTTTCCTACATGTTAGGGACAAAGGCCCTAATTATGATCTGATTTTCAAAAAGGAGTTGTTCGCATACAAAAGGAAAATGCTGGAATCTGCTATCATCAGTCAAACCAACAATATGAACCTGTCAGAGGACACTGGAAATCGGATGACATCGACGAACTAATCCTTAGGGCGCTCCTCAAGCAGGTGTCCAACAACATCCGGACCGGACGAGTCACCAGACGGGAGTTAATAGTGCCAAAAATCACCAAGGAATAGTTTAAATTTCTACCCTTCCTGTGTCACCAACAGAGACCTACTGCCTCACCTACATATGTTTTGTAATACTATACTTGTAAGAAATCCTATGACCATATTTTACCAGTGATCAGGAGCACAGAAGGAAGTGCTCGAAAATATATGGTTGCAACGTTAAAATAGTGTTTTATGGGCCTTTTATCTGCACATATATATATATATATATATATATATATATATATATATATATATATATATATATATATATATATGTGTGTGTGTGTGTGTGTGTGTGTGTGTGTGTATTGTTATGCCACTCAGGGTGCTATGTAAGTTCTTAATATGCCCTGGAAATTTTACGGAATTACATATTCCCCAAGTGAATCAGACATTCAGACATACACATTCCCTGAATATATCAGGGAATATATATATGTTCCCTGATTTTACAGATTCACTGTAGTAACCTATACACTATACTGTCAAAGAATGAAAAAGTATTAGAATTTGGAATAACCAACCTAAGTCCAATATTTATAAGAGAAATATATTCCCAGAATTATAACATTCCCACTTTTCCACTCCACTGATTTCACTGGAAACACAGACTTACATTTTACAGACCTATGGTAGTCCACTTGATTACCATACCACGAATGAATTAAATTTCCATTAACAATGAGAAGCCCTTTTTTATTATTTTGTTAATTAGAGTATCATTGTTCACAGAATCGAGAAATTTATTAGCATCAACAATTGCCATTTTTGTAGAGTATAACTTTCAGCAGCAAAAAGGCTAAGTTCTGTCTTTAAGGAATAGTAATTGATTTATCTTATCTAAAATACAATGTTCTACCACATATATATATGTATATATATGTGTGTGTGTTTATGCGTGGTGTGTGTTTGTGTTTGTTTTGATGTTGTATCTTAGGGAAAATGCGACCTTTACCCAAGTTGTTGACCATTCCTTTTTAGAAATGTGGTAGAACATTGTATTTTTAGATAAGATAAATCAATTACTATTCCTTAAAGACAGAACTTAGCATTTTTGCTGCTGAAAGTTATACTCTTCAAAAATGGCAATTGTAGGTGCTAGCAAAGTGCTCAATTCGGTGAACAATGATACTCTAATTAACGAAATAATAAAAAAGGCAGTCAAAATCAACTCTTATACCTCCTGATAGTCTAATGGATAAATCGACTGTGTATATCTGATTCTAGATCAAATTGTAGTAGCAAACTCCTGTTTATATATTTTCAATAGTAATAAAACCCTGTAGCTGGTGTAGCTCCTTTAACAGAAAGCATTTTGAGGATAAGGTTGTTAACCCCAAAATCCTTCCTTCTTCCACATGGAAACTAATTTTCTTTATGACGTATGGTCTCTCTACGTGGTGACCCATCTTACTATTGTTTAAACAACATCTGCCGTAATAGATATCACCTGGGTCTTTATTTAAAAGAATTTTATGAGGATACACTTCATTTGCTGTTTTGCCCAATCTCAGTTCAAAACCATATCTACCATATTGCATTCGATAATATATTAATTTCCAGTGGGTAATTTCATTCCCTCTATTCTAAAGAAAAACTAAATAACTGAAATATTTGATTATTTATTTCAAGTGAAGCCGTGTTTGTTGGTGGATCTTTGAACTGGAAAAAAATAAGTAAAAGCTTTTAAAACGTAAAAGACATTCCACGGTATCATTGATTTTCAGATGTGTTTCTTTCATACTGAATAGGGATCTCGTTCCTTTATAAATCTGAACGATTGGTTCAGTAACAAGAGCAAGGTCCCTTCTGACACGGATATTCTGGTAACCAATATCACAATCTACTCTTTACAGTGGCACTGACTCTGCAGAAAATTATCAACAGCTTATAATATTTGTAGCCAAGCGACATATTTCGACCCTGACTTTAGTGAAAGCTAGGCGTTATATCCTGACTCCTTCATGAAAGTCATGTAGCAGAGTAGTTCAGAGATACTGAATATAATTTCTTGAAGAGTAGAAGATTCCAAACGTTTAATGAGTTTTAGTTATTGCTCTTTGTAGTTCTAAAGATTTTCAACACAATGATAAATAGATAAACAGATGGAGACTGGTTCTCATAGTATCCTTTCTCCATATGCTACCAACCTCTGAGAGTAGTATATTATGGATGTTGCAGAGAGGGATGTATACTTAATAGCAAGGGGTTTTATATTCAAGGAAGAGGGCCATAAGATGGAGAATCTGGTCGCTTCAGTTTCTTTTATATCAAATAAGCATCATTATTTTCGCTTACTCGGGGAGTAAGCCTACACACTACTTTGTTGTTTTAGATGTTGTTGTTCTTGTTCTTGTTGGGCTGTAGGAAAGGTCTGTGGAAGACCCTTTTAAAAAGGCCTGAAAAAGGTGTTTCGCATTACGTTAAAGATAAAGGAATTTTAGGATAATTTATGAGTTATTTATCAAAATGAAAATGTAAAAAATAAATACAAAATTATTTCCGATAAAATAGTGTATTTATTTTAATTTTAGTTGGTGAACGAAGGCACTATCTGACCATAGATTTCAGCATGTTTTAATTTACTTCAAAAGTTGTCAATATAATGTTTACAACTTATGTATAAGGGGAAAATCTTGCCCGTTTTCCAAGTAAGCTGGAAGTCGGATCACGCCTTGTTTCTGTTTGCGAAAATTAATGAACCAATAGTTCTATGCGAGTGTGTATGAATCTTCACTGCAAGAATGAAAATAGAAAATATCGATATAAGTGTATCATATGTTAAATAACAAGAGATTTCATTTGAAATATTATCTTCTGGAAAGGCTGTCATTTTCCGAACGTCCACGGAATGGACTGGGGACATCGTTTGTTCTACAACCAGAGGTGGGTGGGTAATTTTCTTGGAAGGTGGGACTATTTGCAAACGGCACCAGACATCCGGGGAACGTGAAATCCCCGGCCTCCAAAGGTTAAAATCAACAATGGGTGCTCATCACTGCCACATATTTTTCTTTGTGATTTCATTTATAATATATATATATATATATATATATATATATATATATATATATATATATATATATATATACATATATATATATAGCAATTGAAACACCAGCAGGGAAGCGCCATCTACATATCAGTAAGGACACCAAGGCCAAAACCCGGAACAGCATTTTGTACAACTTTATTGGGACATGTTTCGAGTAGTACTATCACTCGTTATCAACCTACAAAATTAAAATGAATGACATTATAGTTCTTGCAATCAAATTTACAATAATAAAATGATATGTATAAAAATTATAAGAGTACGTTAAAAGATAGCTAATACTTAAAAAAATTATAATTAAAAAATTGCTAAATGAAACAATTGAGTAGATAAAATAAAATGAGCAGAATGCAAAATTTAAGTCACAAAAACGGATGGTACAAAAGAACAGTAAATATACTAAGTCGATATACAAACCAGCAGGATGCAGACTAAAAACAAAACAAAAGTGAGGTAACAGCTACATTTCTAGCCAAGGAAGGCTTTATCTTAACAGAATATAAAACTTCTAGAATGTCGAGGTCTGTAGCAAACTGGGCAGAGGTTAAAATAGAAAAATCATCGATATGTAAAGGGTGACCAGACTCCTCGCTGTGTTCCCTAATTGCACTATAACTAGGTCTTGTAAGATAATTGCCTGTACGAATGACCTACCAAGGTGCTCAAACCATCTCATCCAAGCTGATCTGGTAGTTTTTCCGACGTAAGTGGCATCACAACCACTGCACTGCCATTTATAGATCAGATTGGAGCGAAGGCTTGTTGGTATAGGGTCTTTAATTTTAAAGAAATTTCCTAATTTATTTTGTAAAGTAAAATATATTTTGATATCTAGCTGAGGGTAACCAATGGACAAAATAGAAATTAATTGCTTTTTTAGATCGTAACTATGAGTTCCAGTAAAAGTTAAAGGTAAATAAATAACAGGTTTCTACGTTAAGCAGTAGTTTCGGGTTGTTTGTTACATATAATTTTGAAAGTTGTTTACCAATATATATATTCACGTAATTCAACGGATAGCCATTGTTTTTAAGAGTGACCTTAGAAATTCCAATTCTTCGTGCAAATTCAAATAGCTAGAACAAATTTTATATGCTCTGGTAACTAGCGTAAATATTAAATTATCTTATATTTCAAAGGTGTAGCTGATTGAAATTTAGACATAAGACCTGTGAAAGTAGGCTTTCTAAAGACTGAAGTGTGAAATTTATTATTAAGATTTTTAACTTGAATATCTAGAAAAGCAAGTGTATGATTATCTTCGACTTCAGATGTAAATTCTATATTTATATGCTTACTATTAAGGTACTCTAAAAAACGAGGAATATTGTCACGACTCTTAAAAATTAAGAAAGTATCATCAACATACCTCCTGTACAATAAGGGCTTAAAATCAAAAGGGCAATCGTCTAACCATTTCTTCTCCATAAAACACATAAAAGCATTAGCCAGAGATGGTCCTATACTGGATCCCATACTTACACCATCAATTTGCTTATATAACAAACTGTTAAACAAAAAATAACATTCTTTGGTAGCTAGGATTAAAAGTTCCTTTAACTGAGACCTGTTGAACCCGTTGACAGTATCATTATTATTTTTAAACAGCTCGTTTAGACAGATGTCAATCGTCTCATCCAGTGGAATTTGAGTGAAAAGAGACTTCACATCAAATGATGCCATAACACAATTATCAAAATTACAGTTTCTTAGGCAGTTGATAAAATGAAAGGAGTCATTTAAGGTATACTCATTCGTCGTTTTAACGGGCGCAAGGATGGGAACAAGAAACTTTGCGGTATTATAGTTGGCAGTTCCAATAGCTGATAGAATAGGTCTCAATGGGTAATTTTCCTTGTGGACCTTGGGGAGCCCGTAAAGACGTCCTGGTCTAGACCCGGACGCTTGAAGGACATGAAAACCTCTTTAGAGAAACAGCCAGACTTATACAGTTTGTCTAATGTTCTATTGACTTTATCTTCTAAATGCACAATACATTTGAAAGGGTCTTTCTTAATAACGTGGAACTTAGTTTGATCATTAAGGATGTCTATCATTTTATCAACATACTCTGTTCTATTCAGCAAGACTACACCATTGCCCTTATCGGGTTTTGTAACCACAATGGATGTGTCTTTAGCTAGACTTTGTAAAATATTAAACTCGTCAGTACTAAGTAAATACTTGGCCTCTGGTTTATAACTGTAAAAGTGGTTGTGATGCCACTTACGTCGGAAAAAACTACCAGATCAGCTTGGATGAGATGGTTTGAGCACCTTGGTAAGTCATTTCGTAAAGGCAATTATCCTACAAGACCTAGTTATAGTGCAATTAGGGAACACAGCGAGGAGTCTGGTCACCCTTTACATATCGATGATTTTTCTATTTTAACCTCTGCCCAGTTTGCTACAGACCTCGACATTCTAGAAGTTTTATATTCTGTTAAGATAAAGCCTTCCTTGGCTAGAAATGTAGCTGTTACCTCACTTTTGTGTTTTTAGTCTGCATCCTGCTGGTTTGTATATCGACTTAGTATATTTACTGTTCTTTTGTACCATCCGTTTTTGTGACTTAAATTTGCACTTCTGCTTCATTTTATTTTATCTACTCAAT
>NC_087207.1:42045981-42063481 GCF_015104395.2 Macrobrachium nipponense
CATGGAAGAAAATAATAATAATGAATTTTAGGGACAAAATAGTGTAGTATGGCTTGGGAGGTGTATGTAACGGGTTTGATCTGAAGATGTTACCAGTAATACGGAAATAAAAATAATTTACACGATAATGATAAAGGATATTAAGCGCGTATGTATGCAGATATCTTGTTTAATTGCTGCCATTTTTTTTCGTTAATTTTCGTATCGTTGAGCAAATTGGCATTTCACTTCAAATACTGTAAAACCAAATTGCCAATCGGCGCTTCGTTATGAGGATGTTTATGGAAGCGTTTCCCGAAATGAAATGGGAGTTCGAAGGCAGAGGGTCGCCCGTCAAACGGGTTGCAACCTAAATTCCGCTGATATGATCCGCCCTTCTTCCGTGCAAGTGGTTCAGTAGGCAGAGGGCAGAGGAGTTCTTGTGATCGATTGATTGTTCTAGTGTATTTGATATCACGGGCAGAGTTCCTGAAATTCATGATGAATCCAACGAGGCAAGCGAAGAAACCTGTCCTAATGCCCTTGTACTCTTGGGAATAAGGTGTTTGCATATAAGGCATAGCAACATCTATAAGTCACATTTTGCTGCAACAAAAAACTCGTACATTACCAATATTATTGGAAACGAAGAATGAATAAGAGCAAGGGAAACAGAAAACAAATTTTCTTATTTATACCATTGCAAACTGCTATCTTTTTATATATTCATATTCAGCAAATCGACAAAGTTCTCCGATATCCGCGAGAATGATCCGTCTTCGCATTTGTGTTTCCTGAGTTACGGGTTGTTCAAATAGAGGATTTGAGCCAAGTAGATGTTTTCCCCCGACGGGACATGGCTTCCGGCTAAATGTTTGGCAGTATAGTCAGCAATTTCCTAGGCGTGATAGCAAAACTTGACCAGATCCTGTTGTCGGAAGTCATAACGAGTTTGAAATTGCCCGTTTTCATGATTGTGGCAACCATGCAGTCCGTAAGTGTGCTTTCTTATTGCCTTGCCATTTGCTTTAACGAGGATAGTTCAACACTAGACTGAGTTATTCTCATGAAATTCGGTGAATGCCAGGTCATAGCAATATTTCTTAAGCGCGTTAACAATTCAGGTCAATCATGGCATTGTGTTGGCGACTGGAGCGAGGACCTTTATAAATAAGGGAAAGCTCTAAATAAAAGTTTATGGTTTTTGTTTTTCTAATTTTAATTAGAATTTGGTCACAGGCTCAGAATCTGTTATTCATGTTTGGGTCAACTGGATATTAGGTCTGGATGCAGATGCCATAGATGGAAATCATTTTGCTCTTGGCCTACTGTAATTTTCTTGTAAGATTGTAGGTCCTAAGAAGCCTAATATTACCAATGAGTTTGAAATCGATCCCTCATTGTAGAAATTACTTGTGGCCGTTGCCTAAAAATCTCTTGGGTTCCCTAGACCTAGGCTGTGCATTGCGTTCTGACCAGTGAAGTCTAGTTTCCTCAGTAACTAGACTAATTAATTACCTCAGTCTAAAGGGAGAAACGTTCATTTTAATGCACAGACACACACACACACTATGTATGTATGTAAGTATATATCCAATGTAGCATGAAGGAAAGTGAAACAGGGACTTGGAACAAGTACTTTCGTAGTATATTCTACATTTTCAAGTTCACACTAAATATAAAAGAATTTGAAAGGCCTTCATATACAAAAACAGGAAGGGGGTGGGGAGTTACAGTTTATTAATCTGGGCGGCATGTTCTTGAAGCAAAAGAGATAAAGAAAGAGGATCAAGTTATAATTATGGGTGGAGATTTAAATTCCTTGTTGACGTCCATTCGATAAAGAGGGTCTCTCTCAAACAGGTTTCTTTTTCTGTGATCTTTAACCCTAAAGACTATCGTGGAATGAAACCATCAACATTATTTTAATGGTTATAATACACAACTTTTTAAGACGTTTCTTGAAGAGCAAAGTCAGGAAACGTCTTAAAAAGCTGTCTATTAAAACTATTAAAACTATATGATCACCATAAAAAATCTTGTCTAAAATAATGTTGATGGTTTCCATTCCGAGGCACATTTGTGAAAAGAGATTCTACATCGAAGCTTGCCATGTGTAGATCACTAATACTGGCATTGAGGATCATTGGCTTAAGACAGGTCATGCTATTAACTGGGATAAGTCCTTGATAGTCTGTAGAGTCAAAGATCACAGAAAAAGAAAACCTGTTGGAGAGAGACCATCTTTATCGAATGGACGTCAACAAGGAACTTCAAGTCTTCACAAGATTTGCAAACTAAAAAATACTGCATGAAATCATTTAAATAACCCAATACATAAAGTGAAGTTATTCTGCAAAATGGTCATAACAATACAGTAAAATTGTGAAAAAACACTGTTGAACATGTTCAGAAGAACTGTGACAAGAAACGCAGGTATATCATACACACACATTTCTATATATATATATATATATATATATATATATATATATATATATATATATATATATATATATATATATATATATTTCAAAACACAATATATATTTATATATGAACTTGACAAATTAACAGAATGGGGTTAAAAAGATTTCTTTCACTAACACAAAATGGGACATAGTATACTTTATATTCTCCGATCTAGTTGCAATGATATATCGAATCAAGGTAAAAAGTCACAGAAAGAAAGTCACAGAAAAAAAAGTCACAGGGCAATAAACAGTCAGGTTAATCTATGGCGTAATCCGACCTCCAGCGTACTCAAAGCGCGTGGTAAAATCTACAGTCAAATAGAGACTTGTTTCACCAACGAAAATTAAAATAATTACGCTATATTTTATTAGAAATTTGTATGCAATGTTTAACATGGACATTATTATTATTTTTTTTTTCATTCTAATAAATAAACCATAGACATCCTTTCCTAATATTCTTGCATCTTTAATTCAACGTGAAACACCTTTTCCAGGCCTTTTTAGACTTTTCTACCCCCCAACATGAAGAACAACAACACAAGAAAGTAGATTGTAGTTTACTCCCCGACTAAGTGATAAATATTGGCAGGCTGGTCACCGGAGTCGAAAAAGGTATTTATCTCTAAAAAAATCTGAAATGGCAAAAAAGTAATACAGAACCTTGACAGCGCAAATCTAGCACACGAAATTCAGACTACTGAGCAAGTGACCAGTAAAGTTTAGGTGCTTTGCAAATCAATTTTTTCATTTAAACCCAACCCCTCTTAAAGCGTCGATTTGCCTATTTACGCGTGCGTATTCCAGCTCCCAAACTTAATTAATAAAAAAAATATTGTATTTCATGTTCCCTTAAAATATCAAAAAACAATACGCACCCTTCCTTGACTTAATTAAACATCAGACCATACGTAGTCAAGTATCTAGCTTATTTTATAACCTCGCTGTTGTAATATTTTACCTTAAAACTGTGCGTAAAGGGAACCTGAATTATAAGGAATAGGTGTGGCGTCACAAACGTTCGACGCCCAAAGAGATATATAACGCCAAAATGGGTTTATCGCCGAAATGGCAGGCTACTCGCGCTCGCCGAAACGGCTGCGCTAAAACGTACCAAATATTGATTAAATCTTTTAGAACTTAAATAAAC
Source organism: Macrobrachium nipponense (assembly GCF_015104395.2). Taxonomy (NCBI): domain Eukaryota; kingdom Metazoa; phylum Arthropoda; class Malacostraca; order Decapoda; family Palaemonidae; genus Macrobrachium; species Macrobrachium nipponense. Next base: position 42,049,585 of record NC_087207.1, read on the forward strand.
TTTCCCTTGGTAATCTGTTTCTTAAAACGTAAAAATATCTTAGGCATTTTTTTTTCTACAGCATGACAATTTACTCTACACACCGAAGATTCTTCATTCTTTTGTTCGGCAAATTATTGATGGTTATTTATCATAGAACCGAGAAGTCACAAACGGAATCAAAGTTTGCGTTAAAGCAATCAACAGATCTTTTAACGTGACCCCTTAAACCGTATAAAAAACAAGTACTCGTAAACCTTTCGAGTAACTTTACCAAGTTGGAGACAGGTGATTTCATGGTCCTTGTTTGTGACGTCATCAACTCGTTTTCGGTAAAATGATCCTGGACCTGTTCTGTAGTCGCCAGTTTACCTTTTGGGGACGACGGATCGACGGCGAAGTATTCTTTCAGTATTTGCTGATGGTATTTTGATGTTTGTGGAAGATAACTGACTATATGTGGCGAAGCGAGTAATTTCACGACGGGAGTGTGTTGGTGTTTTGAAGTATGGTGTGCGTGATATCTCTTTCAGGTTCAGCGAAGGCTTTGGTAATGTACGGTTAATTAGTTTATTAAATTATTTCGGGGTTTATTTATTTCATGAATTTAGTTAAGATTTTGTTAGTTTAGCCGATTTCGTGACTTCAGTGAGGTTCTAGTTCCTCAAATCATTTAAGGTAATAAGGTATTGTAAAAGGCTAATTTGTGTAAGTTCCTTTAACTAATCTTTTACTTCAAAATTTGAGATAGGACTATTATTATTGGCCTTTTACTATTGATATTTTAAGTGACCCTTGTTGACATTTTAAGTGAGAGAAGTTTCCGTAAGTTTTGTTGTTTTATATTTTTGGGTAGATGTATTTGTCTATTATTTTAATACAATTTTGAAATTTATGTGATAATCAATGTTTTTGTATTACCTCCATCCCTGCGGGGGCGGTGCCCCCGTAGGGGTGGGAGGCCCCTCTCATGCCCTGCTCCAAAGGTCCTATGACCTGTGGGCAGGTGCGTGGAAGGATTTATTTTCAGATAAGTGCATTGGAGTATGATGATTTATATGTAAGTTAACGTTTTGAGAGATTTTTAAAGTGTAAAGAAAAAGTTAACGTAGCTGCTTATATTCAGTTCTAGTTTTTTTAACATTCCAGAAATTTTTCCATTTTTGGTCAGGCTCTTAAACATCGTAACTATTAGTTTAGCATTTAGTTTTCATATGCTTCAGATTTTAATTTCCTAAGTTCAGGGGAAATTTAGAATTCAATTTTGCATCTTTGTCATTTTTCAAACATTTTTTTCATTCTTATTCATTGCTCTAAACATAGATAGGCGCGATTGTGTTGTTTTTTAGGCATAACTAATTTTTTAACTAGTATTAAACATATAGGTTTTGTTTGCTAGTTCCGTTAGGTAGGTAACTCGGTTGTCGCAAATTTACTTTTATCAAAATATTCATGCCACAAATACCATGAGCAGTTATTTTTTAAAAATTGTTCGGACTTATGTTTGTCTTTTATGCCATTAATAACCTAGGCCATCCCAATAATAAGTCTTTATTTTTAAAGTAATGTTATGGTTCGAATTTGGTAAGTTTTCTCATCAGCCATGAAAAATTAAGTGTTTAATTGCTCGTTAGTAGTGCTGACGCCTTTACTTTTAATACGTTCATTCCTTCATTTGGTCACTACTTCTTGGCATTTTGGGTACCACTGGCCATTTCGCCTTCTATCATTGGCTTTTATTTTATCTGCTTTGGTCAGAGGCTTTTTTTTTACTTATTTGGTGGTTAAAATTAATACAGTTTATTCCAAACCATTATGGGAAAAACTGGAATTAAAAAATATATTTGTTGCATCAGAAATAATGTAGTTCCAACGGATTTAACATTTATTTTGACTGCAAACCATCTGATTTAGAGATTTACTATGTAATTGGAGTTAAAAAAAAGTTTTTCCAGAAAAAGGTAAATGTCCAGGAGAAGGCCGCACCCGTTTTTCAAGTATTAACGACGAAAAACGGCAAAAAACGACCAGATTGGTGTTGCACATCGCATAGAAACATGAGGAAATGAATAAAAAAACTAAGTTACTCTTACACACGAAATCTAATCATAAACCAACTACTTCAATTATGTGGGGGATCCCAGTGGGAAGCGGGGTTTTGGGTGGGGGGCGGAGGAGAAAAGTGATTTTCGGGGCACTATCGAACTTAATACAACCACCTAATCTTACCTAGGGCCCTGTACCCTACCTAGGCCTAGCGGGGGGGCTCCGCTCCGCCCCCCCTGCGACCCCCCTTAAGGCACAGTGATTTTCGGGGGCACTACCGAACTAATACAACCACCTAACCTTACCTAGGGCCCTGTACCCCTACCTAGGCCTAGCTGGGGGGGGGGGGGGGGTCCGCCCCCACTGCGACCCCCCCTGCGACCCCCCCTTTAGGCCACTACCTAACATCCATCAAACCAAATCCAAAGTGATGGTACTGCTGTATACATCGTTATACTACCACCATTATAATGCTCTATAAATTAATGAAGCTTACCTTAAACTGTTGGTTGATAAAGATGTGCTGCTGCTTTGAGGAAAACGTGAAGCCGTTGCAAGGTTCCCTTACATGCAACTTAAAGTAGGAAGTGGCCAGGTACCCGACGACCACATTGCACTGCAAACAATCCGTAGGAAATCGAAGGTCTGTCAAAATTAATGCCAGAAGGGCCAGCCACTGCCTCTGCCATAGGTATACGAAGACAAAATGCCGTTTTTTGCTTCATTATTCGAGTATTCAGTCAAACAAGGATACCAGTGGACACTAGACAGGTAACTTTTTTACTCCGCTGAAATGCTAGTGAAACTTAGTTTTCGACTAAAGTCGTTCGTAATTGGTTATGAAACCCATGACGTCATAACGATGTCACACCTCTCGGCCAATAATGAGTAACTGGAACTGCTTTTGTTTGCTTAAGAAAGTAAGTTAGAGGGCTCATTTAAAGTAAACATTACCGTAGAGGAAACACCTCTCCCGACTTAGGAAAAATTCGAGGTAAAACTTAATCTTTTTTTTTTCTCTGTAAGTATGCATTAGCGACAATAATGTATTGAGAAGAAGTGTTTTGTTATCACGTGCTTTACTCGGGAAAAATATCAATATAAGTAGATTTCCAATAATGGTTGAAACTGTAATAATACCCTTATTTTTTTTTTAAAGGTTATTGGTTTGACTTTTATGTGAAGTTTTATCTTTTAAGAATTGGATACAAACATGGCCAACCAGTTTTGCTCTGCTGAAAGTTTACTGGAACTCTGTACAACGTCAGGAGGCGCCTGCTATGCAAGTGACGATGCAAGTGACAACGCCGGGAGGGGCCTGCTATGCAAGTACTCCAGTATTTAGATGGAGTTGTGCTTCACTTGGTCTTTCGTTCATTGAAAAAACTTTAAATTATTAATTTGAATAGTCAGTATTTATACATTTGGCATACAGAAGTGTCGCTAATTGCCCCTTTGCTTTTAAATAGTAACTAACTTTACTTTACAGTAGTTATATCTGCCTACCGCTAATGTCTTTGTGAAGTTTTTTTCACACAGTTAAGCAGTCTTCAGCATAACCTTACACGGGAGTGACGAGGAGCGGCTCTCTTTCCCTCTCTCATTATTTAAGTGGATTTAAGGATTTATACACTCACGCTGGATTTATGACTCTGTCCTGGATTACTACCGTATTTAGTGCTGGATTAATTAGTATGGATTTTTTCTCCATGGACATTATTACACACTAATTCATCGAGGATGGGATCCGGACGCTACTTAGCGATGATCGTCTATTGAATGATTTTTTTCCACACTCACCAGAACTGTTATCGCAACAGGGTAAGCATAAGGGGCTTTAATGCTTGTTCTTGAGTCACATATTCTATATGCCAGTGTTTTGAAAATTATTTAAAGTTTTAATTTATTAAATTCTTGCTAGATTGAACCTATGATTTCAATGCAGTCTATAATTTTATTTCTTAGGTATTTGACTACTCGTTGAATTTGCTATTTGTTTTACTGATAATTTGAGAGCTTTTGTGATTTAGTGTTGATTTAAGTAAATATTTACGTGAGGTGATTTTCGTGATTAGCTAAGTGCTGTTTCGGTGATTCGTTGATTTCAAGGTTTTACTGATTTATATGAAAAATGTAGATTTAGTCATGCGATTGCAGTAATTGATATTTTGATTTCTGTTGATTTTTTGTTGGGTTATTTTAGTTATTTTATTAGTGTTGTATCTTTTGTTCTGATTTTTCCCGTGGTTGATTCTCCTTTACTTTGTATTTTTTAGCGGATGAGTGAAAGGAAGAAGGTTAAGCCCTCGCAGTTGTGAACCTTAATCTCTCGTACTAAAGTGCATTTCTTCGTCCTCGCTTGACATTCTTAATCATTCGAGGACTCGTTTACGTCATTCCACCACCAGCTGCTACAGTGAAATTTATCTTTTTAAATTATATGTATTCATAAATGTCTAACCATTTAATTTTAAATTTATTAAATATTTAAAATGCATTTTTGCATCTCTACCTTTTCACTTAAAAATGCAAAGTTTAATGATATGATCCTGGTCATTTCATATTGATTTTATATTTACATATTTAAAGCCCCTAATTTTTCCGCTCGTTCTCCTCCACTGGTTCGTAAAATTTTTAAGTGAATTGTAAACTTTTTTTTTAATTACCTTCATCAGCAATTGCATTTTTCTAAATTCTTAATAAAATACCTAATGAACTTGAGCAGTTTACCTTGACCAGATTTAGCTAGTCTTAACTACGCCAAAGTTTTAAGATTTATTAGGTCATAACTTCTAGACCAGAATTTATATCGCATATACAATCATTTGAAAATTAAGTTTTAATAAATTAAAAGTTATGATGGAGTTCCCTTTCTGATACATTAAATCATTGATTAGTTTATAATTTGAGAAACCTTTAGGATTTAGAAGTTTAATCAGCCTGAAAGTGTTTCAGGCTTGAAAACTGACCTGTTTTTGGTCTGAAACGAATGGAGGTTTAAACACCTTAATATGAATACTAGAAAACTGACCTTTTTGTTCTGAAAGGATTAGATGTAAACCCCTTGATATGGTAACTAGTTTGTAACTAATATTGCCTGCTTTTATTACTATAATAGACTATACAACAGTGTAAATTTGAAAGTAAGCTTTCATTTTTTAGTTACCGACTCCTAAACCTTAAGTCCTCTGTAGTTGGACTAGAGACGTTAATTATATTTATGTATACATAAATCTTTTTAAGTACGTGGTAATATGGCCCACTAAGCGGTTATTAAATACTACCATCTGATGAGAATGGTCTTAATTTTGTGTTCGATGGAAGAAATTGGTGTTATGGTAATCTGTTGCAAATAATTGTAACGTTAATAATTCAAATGAATTTCAAATTATAAACATGAAAGTTATAACACTTATGTATAAATGAAAAATCAATTGCATTAAAGAGTTTAGTCTTTCAGTTTATTTGGAAATATTAATAGAAATAACTGTTAAGTCATGTGCGTTTGGGGTGGGGGAGGGGGGGGGGCGGATTTGGGCGGGTCGATTTGTTGTAAACTTTAATCCTTGATCGCAGAGTGTCTCGTGGGCGATTTAATTTGGGGAGGGGTAGTTAGGCCTAAGGCTCAAAAATGTGTAAAAAAAAAAAAAAAAAAAAAAAAAAAAAAAAAAAAAAAAAAAAAAATCTTAAGGGTCAGAAACATTGCAAATGGTGTGGTGATGGTTTAAAAAAAAATTAAATCCTTTCAGTGTCTCCATAAAGGCAGAAATATCGACAAAGGAACTGTTGACAGTTTCTTGATCATTGATATAAAATAGATAAAATTCCAGCAACGCAGGTACCCTAAACATCACTTTTATAGAGATTAATTCTATTCAGGAAAGACCCGTTTGGAGAAGTTATCCATTGTTGATTTACTCATGAATGTTCAGCAATTTGAGTTTCGCTTAGTCTTGCTGAAAGGCTTCACCTGTTCTGGTCCCCGTCCCCCTCCTCAAACGGACTTGTAGGCGCTGTAACACATCTTTTGATGGAGCTTTGAAGATAAAGAAAAATAATAACTAACTTGTTATTTTTAATTCACTATCAAGGGCCGTTTCTTGTTACACAAGTTACAGTGCAATCAAAATACATAAAAAAATAAGAACGCAGAGTGGATGTGCGTTTTATAGGCAGTTTTTGGGATTTGGGCAAATCGCCAGTTACTGTTTGGGGAATAAGTAGATATGAATATTACATGGAAATTTTTTCATTTGTCAGTTAATTAAAATGTCGTATACCCTCAACCATGGAAAAATTAAACTATAAAGTATATATGACATCCACTGAACAGTAACAAGACATGATCCGACCTCCAGCTTACTCGGCGCATGCTGAAATCTACGGTAAAAATTAGCGCGTTGTTTCACCAACGAAAATTGAAATACTTTATTGGAAAAATTTATGTATTGTTTTAACAGGCATATTTATTTTCTACATATTCATTCCAATACATAAATCATAAATAATCTTTATTAAAATATTTTATTTTTCATTAAACAATTCTTCTGTACTGTTTTAACATGCACTCTTAAAATTCTTATTCCTGTATCTTTAACCGGCAACGACGAAGCAGTTTGTAGGCTTACTCCCGAATAAGCGAAAAGAAACAAAATATCTGGAAATCTGTTGCAATACAGAATTAAGTCGCCTTGATTTTCTGAAAGCATATTCTTTTTAATTTGCAATTCCATGGAAATTGACATGGCTGTATACAAAGAGCAATTTTCACTATTTGATTTTGTACCTCGATGTTCGAAATTAACATCAAACCATCAAGAGCCTGGATTCTCCCCTCTGGGACCTTCCCTCTAAGGATACGCTTGCATTAACTAACCAGGCGCCTTAAGATCCTTCTTTGGATCTCAGCCTGATGCTGCCTTTTGTCTTTGAAGTTCTGTGCTCTCTTGAAATACATGGGTATGTATGGGACTGTTCATACAGGAAAGGTATGAACCTTAAACGTACACATTACAATTGGGTAATTAATGCTTACTGAATCAATTTGAAAGGTTACTTTAGTCTCGTGTTAACATGCTAGAAAAGTATTCTCGGTTGATATATGCACAGGTGGACAAGGGTAAAAGTTGTGTTAATGAGTGCGCATTGTCCAGAAATGGAAAAAAAGAGCGAAAGAAAGTGTTTTTGACTTTAAATATATATTCTTGATGCGTTTGGGGAATAAGAGATTGTTTGCATTATGGCACTTGGAGATTTAAATTCAAGAGTAATGAAGACTTGGCGTTGTTGGTAAATATGAAATTCCTGACACAAGTAAGAGTCCAGTCTTATGAATGTGTTTTTGCAAGGAAATAAATACAGAGGGAAGGTAGCAAGTAGAACTCGTGGCGAAAGATGCTGCTTTAAGAAATGCATTCATGGATCAATGGACAGGGACAAACCTTTTAACAAATAAAACTGCTAAAACAACATATCAAGTATTTTCACCTGATGACTGGTGCCTGAAGAGAGAATTATGATTACTGTCACTCTCATAATCATTTGGTAATGCTGAATCTTGCAGGAACTCTTGTAAGGGGAAGGTTTATAACGTCAGTGCTTCCATACACCTAAACGGAAGGCTCATCATAGGCGCTACGTACCCACTAAACATAATGAGCGCCTCAATGGCGGGGTCGGTTTGGTTTTGGCCTGCCACCTCGGTGGCCGCGAGTTCAATTCTCGGGCACACTATGGAGGGCATTCCACTGGGGTGTGAGAGATGTGTATTTCTGGTGATAGAAGTTCACTCTCGACGTGATTCGGAAGTCACGTAAATCCGTTGATCCCGTTGCTGAATAACCACTGGTTCCATGCAACGTAAAAACACCATACAAACAAACAAACAAACACACTGAACCATTCATCTTTATTTTGCGGGCATCGATCTCAGGTAATAGTTAATATTCTTCGGGGTTCTTTTTATTCAGGGCTTTCCTCCCATCATCTTTGATTCGACTTATCCCAAGTATGACGAGACACTTCTGGGTAAACATCACCACTTCGTTATATCAACAGTCCTTGTCTAAGGCTTCCTTCTTACCTCATCAATCAGAGAGCCGGTCTGATATGGCTTCACACCGAGCAAGGAAGCTGTAATTCCAGTATGTCATCCACCCTTACATATTTTTTTCTTTATCTATCTTTACCGAATTTTTTCCCCCAAATTCGGCTTCTCTCTCTCTCTCTCTCTCTCTCTCTCGCCTGATAATTAAAAAAAAATTTGATTGCACTCATACTTGTGTTTCGGAACCTTTTCTCTTTTCGTGTTTTCCGTCCTCTGACTGGCAGTAGAAAAGTAGGAGCAGGATCTAGTGCAATGTTATCTTAAGAAATAAAGCGACTTAATCTTAAGACTTTGAAGGAGCAACGAGCTTTATCAGTGGAAATCTTTTCTTCGCTGTAAAGCTTTCTTTCAGCTCACAATCTAGTTCTCGAATTCCTCTACAGATGAAGGAAAAGCAAATTTACGCATGTTAATAAATGGGCTGCCTCATTTCTTATCTACCTTTGTACCTTTGTGAATGTTAGGTCTTAATTAAAAGCTAATATTGTTCCAATCTTATATGAATACGGAGCTATAAATTACGGAAAAAATGGTTTGTTCCTGAAACAAGAAATAGACGTTTTGCAAAAGCAAAATATATTTCTCTCTCTCTCCTCTCTTCTCTCTCTCTCTCTCTCTCTCTCTCTCTCTCTCTCTCTTTACACGCACACACACACACACACACATTATATATAATATATATATATATATATATATATATATATATATATATATATATATATATATATATATATATATATATATATAATGTGTGTGTGTGGTGTGGAGAGAGAGAGCATGTCCTGCCTCTTTCAAAAGCGTCTTATTCTTTGTTGCAGAAACAAGGAATAAGAATGTGTGTGTATATATATATATATATATATATATATATATATATATATAATATATGTAAAAAGGGGGAATGTACAGATTCATCATTTTTAACTTCCTTAGATACAGAGTCCGAGTGAACAGCCTAGAGAATGCTGATAACTCTTTTTTTGGGTGGTGTGACATTAAGATGCTTACTAAGCAGGTCAACGATCGTTCTGTAGTTTGAGAAGGTGCCTTTGAAAAACTAGCGGCAACCAGTAAGAGGGTGTGGACGAAAGGGCGTGAGTTTGTCGTACACGTGCGCCTCTTTCGTTCATAACCTCAGGTAACTTTCGCAGAAGGATGGAGACGGTTCCCTTGGAGAGAAGAGCTGATAGCTCTGCGAACGTTTATATTTATTTGTTGTGTGATATTCTGGGCTGGAGATGAGTAAGAATTACTGTGCTTTAGCCAAAGTTTTGGCTTGTCTCTTATTTTGATATTTTGTAAAGATGTTCTATTTCATTTAATCTTTTGACTTTGTCTTTACAATTGTGTGTACTTATTAGTGTGTCCATCCTGTCTTTTAAACAGGCGGATCTAGTGAGGGGACTATATTTTCGGAGAGGAGATAATTGGTGTTTAACTATTACTGATCAAGACTATTAAAATACCGGGGGGTTATCTAAGTTATTTGAACTTTGAGTTATCATTCCATTTTAATTATCCTGTAAGAGTCTGAGTTATTCAATTAGTACTTTGCTTCCAATAAATGTCTATTTTTGTAGTTCCGACTCTGATTTGGTGACCTTAGGTGATGAAGGGGAAGATGGATGGAGAGACTGAGAGAGAGGGAGCGATTGGGTATCGAGAGAGGAGAGAGAGAGGATGCGAGTCGAGAGAGAGAGAGAGAGAGAGGGGGGCTATTGCCCGAGTCTGAGAGAGAGGTAGTGGGAGGAGAAAGTGTTATCAAAACCCAGTTAGCCTTTCGCTTTTGACTTAACGCTTACCAAATATGAAAATACAAGAAACTATCTCGTAAGATTGTGGCTGGAACAGCGGTGGGATTAATGAAAAAGCCTTTTTGTGAGATTAAATGCCATTTTCATGAGTGTCTGGTTGTGGAAAATGGATAAATTTCAGTTAATAACTTATGGGGGTTAAGGTTTATCCATCCGTTGGCTGTGGTAATGACACGGGAAGATTGGACTAGGGTCAGCGAGGCGCTCATGAGAATGAGTAACTCGGTCTGTCTTGTGGGTGGAAGAATTGGCAAGTGTTTTCTCATTCGAGTGCATGTGTATCGGTGTGTTTTTTTTCTCTCTCTCTCGCGTTCAGTTTTGCGGTCGGGTTTTTTTTCCAATGAAGGGGTAAGTGTTATGGTGTGTGTGTTTTTTTTAGGCCTGGGGGTTTTTTGATTTTGTGTATGAATCATTTTGTGAGTTATTGGATTGGTTTGGAATATCACATTTTTTTGCCCCATAGGAGTAGAAAGTGATGTGTTTTTTTTATTGGCACATATTAAAAGAGACGCATTCGTCTTTGTTTTAATACATACGTGTGTATATGAATGGTTTTCATACATGCAACACTGTGGTTTTGCCTGGAGATAGAGCGGCCACTCATGCATACGCAGTCAGCGGAATTTCTGCTGAACCGATCGAGGAGCACAGCAAGGGGAGACAAGTAGTGGTATCCCTTGGCGGGAATTGCTTGACTGGGAGGGTGAAGGTCTTTTTTTTTTCGTTGGGGTGAATTTCTTCTTTATTTTTCTTTGTGTCGGGGCAATGGGGGGGGGGGGGTGTTTAGCCTTGGATAAGGAAATTTCAATGCCAGCTGGATTGGTTGATGAATGTGAGATGTCCGTGGGTTTTTTTTTTTTTAGAAAGATTTTTTCTTTCTCTTGAGTGAAGAGAAAATGGAAATGAAGTTCGTATGGATGTGTTGTAAGTTTTCCTTATGCTTTGGAGAATGCTTTTACGCAATTTTAGGGGGCATAATTATAACTGGGGATTCGGAGATTGTTTTTTAATGGAGATTTGATTGGTGTTGTGGAAATTACTTTAAAATGGTGGTGAATGGTGTGATGCCCGGTGTTGCAGAGTGGTTATGACTGATGTTGTCAGTTGGTGATGCCCGGGTAGTGCTGACTGATGATGATTGCTGACTGGCGTTGTCAGGTGGTGTTGCCATTGGTCGTGAATGGGTGCCTCGTGTTGTATTTGATGATACCGATGAGCAGTGTTGATTTTGGAGTTTTTGGGGGTGGCAATAATGATTAATACTGGGAAATGGCAATATTATGCCTTTACTTGAGATATTTGCAGAAGAATTATTACTATGGAGAATTATTATTATTTTCATTACTTGAAATGTTTTACGGGAGGTACTTAGTAGAATTATCATTACTTGAGATATTTATGGGGATTCTGTCGGAGTCATGGTGTTAATAATTTTGGGGAGATGTGCCAATGATTTTATGTGATGATACCAATTTTTGGTGGATTTTGATGATAGCAATTGTGGTGATACTAGCGAGTACTGATAGTTGACGATTCTGATACTTGATACTGGTGAATGGGCGAGTATTAATTTTGCTAATATTGGCGAGTGCTGATATTTACTAATATCTGATGATACTTCTGATACTGATAATTCTGATATCTGGTGATACTTCTAATACTGATAGTTCTAATATTGGTGTTATTTTTTTTACACTAACATGGGTGTTGTAATGATTATCAAGGGTGGTGATATTTTTTTCGTGGATATGGGAGGAACTAACAACACATTTTTTTCTTTTATTATGAGTTCAGCAGATAATTGCTTGAAGTCTACGTGAGTCACAGATGTTACAGGTGTTACGGGGAATAGTTATCAGTATCATTAGTTTTCTTTTCCTTTTTGGAAGTTAGCCATTGCAAACGTAAGTTTTTTTTATCATGGGTGAGTTTGATTTATATTTCTCTCCAGTTTGTGTGAATTTTTTTTATATCTCAGTTCGTGACGGAGTCATTGTTCGGATGTTGTTTATAATTTCAGCTGTGTGATGCTGCAGAGATTTGTGGGAGAATTTTTACATTTTTTCGAATGTATACATTGTGGCACTACATCTGTTTTTTCTGGATATTTGTGTTCCGGAAATTGTTGGCCTCTTGCACAATTGTGTTTGTAGCAATTTTGCCAGAGATATGAAACTTGGTTAAGTTTCTAGTGGCCAGTGCCGTAGTGCATATGGAGAAGTCTTTGCTTAGACACTTTGAATTTGGAGTTCAGTTATAATGAGTTGTGGCACACTGGTGATTTTTTCTAGAATTTCCTGAGCAATTTTATTTGCAGAGTTTTACCCTTTCTCAGCAGTTATGCTAACAGAGAGTGTATAGTTGTTTACTATAACATTGAGTTATTTTCCTGGAGAAATTGGAGATGTAATGTTTTGGAGATATAATATTTTGTGGATATAATATTTTGGCCATTTGATACTTTTTTTGGGGGGAGATATTCCACAGTTTAGGCCTATGTGGTGAGAGCTATGTTTAGTTCAGTTATTTTGCAGCCATTTTTGTTGCAAATGGAGACACCTTTTTAGGAGATATGGGGCGATATTCTCGAGTGTATCAGTTAGATGCTTTGAGTGCATTTCTTTTGGAGATGGAGTTTCATTTTTGATTATCCTGCTTTGGAGACTTTTTTATTCCACATGTGATTATTAGTGAGATAGAGGGAATATGGTGGTGTGGTTATTAATTCAACTGGAGGAAATATCTTTATCACCAGATGGGGTATTATTATTGAATATAGTGATAAGACTATATGTATGGGGGGTGGCATTAATCTTTGGGGGTGGCATTTTTTTTTTGTGGTTATGATTTTTTTTAGTTAAATTTTTGGAGTTTATTGAGCCAAGAGAGGGGTTCTGTGGTTCTTTTTGGTTTCGTGACTAATTGGAGGCGAGTGGCATTAAGGCATTTTTGGGGGAGATATTCCACAGTTTAGGCCTATGTTGGTGAGAGCTATGTTTAGTTCAGTTATTTTGCAGCCATTTTTGTTGCAAATGGAGACACCTTTTTTAGGAGATATGGGGCGATATTCTCCAGTGTATCAGTTAGATGCTTTGAGTGCATTTCTTTTGGAGATGGAGTTTCATTTTTGATTATCCTGCTTTTGGAGACTTTTTTATTCCACATGTGATTATTAGTGAGATAGAGGGAATATGGTGGTGTGGTTATTAATTTCAAATGGAGGAAATATTTTCTTTATCACGCGAGGGGTATTATTATTAATATAGTGGCTAGCTATATGTATGGGGGTGGCATTAATCTTTGGGGGTGGCATTTTTTTTTGTGGTTATGATTTTTTTTAGTTGAATTTTGGAGTTTTTGGAGTTGAGCCAAGAGAGGGGTCTGTGGTTCTTTTTGGTTCGTGACTAATTGGAGGCGAGATATTTCCTCCATTAATTCAATGGAGGAAATATCTTTATCACCAGAGGGGTATTATTATTAATATAGTGATAGCTATATGTATGGGGGTGGCATTAATCTATGGGGGTGGCATTTTTTTTTGTGTGGTTATGATTTTTTTTAGTTGAATTTTTGGAGTTATTGAGCCAAGAGAGGGGTCTGTGGTTCTTTTTGGTTTTCGTGACTAATTGGAGGCGAGATATTTCCTCCATTAATTCAATGGAGGAAATATCTTTATCACCAGAGGGGTATTATTATAATATAGTGATAGCTATATGTATGGGGGTGGCATTAATCTATGGGGGTGGCATTTTTTTTTTGTGGTTATGATTTTTTTTAGTTGATTTTTGGAGTTATTGAGCCAAGAGAGGGGTCTGAGGTTCTTTTTGGGTTCGTGACTAATTGGAGGTCGAGATATTTCCTCCATTAATTCAATGGAGGAAATATCTTTATATTCACCAGAGGGGTATTATTTATTAATATAGTGATAGCTATATGTATGGGGGTGGTGGGG
>NC_087207.1:42068481-42083481 GCF_015104395.2 Macrobrachium nipponense
TACAAGCTTACTAACAAAGATAAATGCAGAATGCTTTCCCCTATTCACATAACAAGAGTAAAATCTTACAATGCGTGAACTGGGGAAACAGTGAAGGTAATGAAAAATATTTCCTGTCCAGTTTTTTCGCTGTCGGAAAACGATGCTCGAAGCGATGGCTTCACAAAAAGAGAACTGTAATTTCTGACGTCTTCTTGACTCCGTATTGCAGAAAACAATATCTATTCTTGATACTCGAAGGGGAGGCTACTCCTCATAACCACCTTGTAGGACGTTTCTTCTCTGAAGGCTAGCTCAACGTCGGAATACCTATGTCGTTCTCTCTGTAACTGGACGACTTGACCCGAATCCGACCAAACTCTCGTACACCTTCTTCTCTTATCCTTCGTCTGTTCCTTCTTCTCTTATCTCTCTCTGATGATCTCTCACTGATGATCTCTGCTCTCTCACTGATGATCTGATCTCTCCTACTTCGTGAGTCATATATATATGGCAACCTGAGGGCGGGGCCTACCAGCGAACGTCGCAGGCTCCCAGGATGACAAGAACGCTCCAGAAGGATCTCGACGAAGTATTGCATCAGAAATTGCAGCGTTTCTCATGACACGACAGTACGTGTTGCGTTCCACAACACGCCTGGCGATTCTAGAACAATCATGAGAACAGGCGCCTCCAACCACGTAACGTGAAAACCTCTTTGCTGCAGACCTACTTGAAGAGAATGCATTTTCATTTCCTTTAACTTATCATTCGTCGCTATGAAGCGATTACCATGACACTGGCTGTTGATAAGTCAGTCGCAGGGCTGGAAAGTCTCAATCTCTATCGAGAGTTCACATGGACAGGATGCACGTTCCACCTCTACTGAGATATACGTCTTTCAAAAGTATCCCTCAGGAGAGGTGGAGCATACATCCTGCTTATGTGAACTCTTGAGAGAGACTGAGAGCTTCCAGCCCTGTGATAGGCTTATCAACAGCCAATTAGGAGCGCCGCAAGGGACTGGCCTAGATATCTGGGCACAGTTCATGTGAATCTACTATAGTATCGCGAAAAAGCTGATGATTCTTGAGGATGTATGGAACGGAAAGTAAGATGTTAAGATGCGTAAGAGTTTTACAGTGATAGCAAATCATGTGTAAACTACTTAAATGGAATATAACTGGCTGGTGTATGGCAGGGCTGAAACAATCATGCATTCTTGTTCCCTGGATGTTTGATAATTTGAGGATACAATGACGCAAGAAGAGCATGCAAATTTGTAGGATAAGAAACTGGGTTGTAAATGAGGAGTGTAATTTTTGATGCTGGTAGAGGATACATTTGATTGTGGATGGTGAAGACAAAGTTTCAGGGGTAAAAACTGATTAAAGGAGACCATGAACTGTTGAGTCGACACCCCCCTTTATAAGGGTGAGGTGGGGAATCTGAATAAGAAAGAACTGTTGAGGTGAACTGAGAAGGTGAGAAATGCGAAGATAAACGGATGTGGAAAACAAAGTCGGTGTAGGTGTAAGAGTTTATCAGAATCTTTTGAGATGGTTAGGCACATAGAATGAATAGAGGAGTTTAAAATAGCGAAAATAATGACCAATATCGAAGTATTAAGATGATGGAGAGAAAAACAAAAACTAACTATGAAATACTGATAAATGGAATAAATGAAGTATTTCGAAATGAAACCTAATACACAGGAAGTGTAAGTAATTACTTAAAAGATACATTAGAATGGCGCAGTGTGTTTGTACAAGGTTCTGTGTAAGTGTACGAAGATTTGATGTTATAGAAATATATGTATGTTTCATATATATATATATATATATATATATATATATATATATATATATATATATATATATATATTAAATTATTTTCGATATCCTCCTTATTTATTTCATTTAAATAGAAATCATCTTTGTTTGGTATCCCAGTTTTCAGTCTCCATTTGAAACCCATAAGCCACTTGACTTTCTGACCGAAATTGGCTCAAAAGATTCCCCACCCCTTACGCCATTTCTCTCTCTCTCTCCTCATCTCTCTTCTCTCATCTCTCTCTCTCTCTCTCTCTCTCTCTCTCTCTCTCTTCCTCCTGCCTCCTTTCAGTCCTACTGAAAGAAATGGCGTAAGGGGAATCTTTTGAGCCAATTTCGGTCAAAAAGTAAAGTGGCTTATGGGTTTCAAATAGAGACTGAAAACTGGGACACCAAACAAAGATGATTTATATTTAAATGAAATAAAAGAGGAGGATATCAAAAATAATTTAATAAAGAGACGAAATAAAAAGATTAATTACTGGGTACGGGAGATCACCAAACATCGGGACTGAAATCTGTGATGATTAATAAAAGATTCATCACTGATGCCCGAAGATTATAAGTCAGGAAATAGAAAGGCAAGAAGAGACTTAAAAATCATATATGAATAGTATTCAAAATACATATCAAATGTTCAGATCCCTTGTGTTATGAATACAAAAGTTGGCTGCTACTTTAAGATCCGAGGATATTGTCCAGACTCACACAAGAGATCCTTCGTCGGCACCTTCATCACGAGAACCTTCTCTTGCATCACTTGGATAGCTCCCCATCAAGAACTGAAACATGTGCTACATTTCCTTATAGACAACAGAAACCTAGCAGCATTAGAGGGGACATGCTAAGGAAGAAAACGTAAGAATTCCAGACACAGGCCAAAAACACCACAAAAAGAGAAAAAGTATAATCATTGCTATCAAGTCACCTATGATACAGCCCACAGGAGAGAGAGAGACTTCGAGGATCAGCACTTATGGAGCAACACTAAAGGCACCCTATGAGGGAGTATGCAGACTGATGCACACTGCATTTTTGTGGTCCTAGAACCAGTTTGAGCCTGCCAATTTGTGGTCACTATTCCCCTCGGAAACTGAAATTCCATCCAGGGGGAAATTCCCCCACTGGTTGGAAACCACTGATCTAAATGATTAAATATTCAAGATGGCTGACGCTAAGACAAGAAAACGATATTCTTGCAGCACCAGAACAATATTTCTGGAGAATGTCGCATCGGTTCTTTTAATTTGTACCTTTGAATAATACCTATGTTTCTGGTAGCATTACGTTTGTTTTTAATGAAGTGCTGTGGAATTATAGACTTTAGGCCAAAGGCCAAGCACTGGGACCTATGTGGTCATTCAGCGCTCAACGGAAATGTACTGTAAAAGGCTCGAAAATTGTAACAGCAGAAAAACCTCGCAGTTGCACTAAATCAACTGTTAGGATGAGAGGGTGGAAAGCAAGATGGAAGACAGAGAATATGAAAGAGGTATAGTAAAAGGAATGAAAGGGGTCGCAGCTTGGGGCCGAAGTCTCGCTGCGAAGAAACTTAAGTAATTCCTACAGTGCACTACATAAGGTGCACTGACTGCACTAACCCCCTATGGAAGAACAATTATGCGGCTCACTGACGGCACTAACCCCCTACATCGGAAAAATTGTATGGACGTTGTTAAAGATAGCACCATGGGAGTGGCTTAATGCAACAATATTCGTATTGTCTGAGTACTGTAATGTCTTACTTAGTGGCAAAATATTTAGTCATTCGTACAAACTAAAAACAACATATGCTGAATGTCAAAGCACTAAAGCATGAATGAATCATGAAGTATTGATTATAAAGCCAAGCACTGGGTCACTTCCAGCCCTTCAGCATTTAAGAAACTGGCAAGAGGGAGTTGGTGTGGTTGGTCATCATGGTAAATGAGATCCAGACATTAAATGAGATGAAGTAAAAGAACTGAAAGGTGAAACGGGGAGATAATTCAACTGATGCACTAAGAAGTAACAGTTACAGTGGTTGGACAGCAAGCTAAAAGAAATGAATGGTAAATATATGTGGAGTAATAGCCTCAATTATCGGCTACAGGCCAAAGAGACTCTGCAACCACCCTTTAGTAATGCCTTCAGAGCACCGCATGAGGTGCTTGAAGGTACTATAGTGATTAGGAGAAAACCTAGTGAAAGTATGTCAAGGGTTATTCACACCATAAACAATAATCTGCTGCCAACACTTGAAAATCCTTGAATAGTATTTTGTTATCTATAACACCCAAGTCAAAGCTTGTTTATGATTACCGATGACAAAGTTAGCCCGGAAAGCAATTCGAAGAACAAGACTCGGTTTAAGATCATAGTCAAGAATGTCTCCGGGTAAAACCAGCTAGATTTCAGTTCTTAGGAGGTAAGTCCCTAGACACAAGTACTTAAAATGGAGGCATTCAATCTTAAACTTCTCTGTAGCTTCTAACCTATTTCGGCATTCTTTTTCTCTTTGAATGAAACACTTTGTGTTTTACGTGGTTCCTTTAGCTACCGACAGAAAATGTTTCGTTAATCATGTTATATTAGCAAGTTTACGGTAACTTGTCTTTCTTTATACACAGATGAGTATGAAATAACTTAACAGTCACACAGTTAAATAAGGATCTTTACGTGAGGAAACAACCATATTCATTTCATTGTTTTATTATTCTTTCCACAATGTAAATCATAAAGTAATGAAACATGGTTTCGAAAAAACGAGGGCAATCTGTGTTCCAGGATTTTTTGTTTCGTTTTCTCCCTTTTTTGATTTCAGCAAATATTGCTTAAGGGAGAGTGAATATACATGGCAAAATTGCTTAGCTTTAATAAATTTCCGGATGAATATTCGGCATTCTAAAAGATAAGATCGGGAAAGAAAGTAAAAGAAAAAAGAAAAACAGAGGAAAAGAGAGCGATGGGCAACCTTTCCATGGAAATCAACTCAAGCCAAGACAGTAATGAAAATCCAAAAAAAAGACACTACACGAAAAAGGGGAAATAGTTTTCTATGAAAATATATTTTTTCCGCATGAAGAGATTTAGATACATAGTGGCAAACTATAGGACTACTTAGCTTTCCTTGAAATAAATTATGTAAATAACGTTATCAACACTGTTAAATTATGCTATTAAGGTGATTCCCATTACTTGTTTACTATTTTAACACTGTTAAATTATGCTATTAAGGTGATTCCCATTACTTGTTTACTATTCTCAAAGCTAACATCATAATTTAATTAAAACATCTTTTGATAGTACTTTGAAAATATCAGTAAAAACGCCAGTGCTGACAGCAGAATCCTCTGGAACACCAAAGACAGTTATAGCGAATAAAATATATGAGCAAGATAAATAAACTGCAAGGATCTTTGCCATGAAATTAATATCAATTGCAACTTCTTACGGTTAAAGTTTAACACCACTCGAAATATAAAACTACTAAGCAACTAGGAAAAACATGAAATAAGTCTTATAAGACTCAGTTAAAGAAATAATGTGTAATCCGACCTCCAGCTTACTCTGGGGCGCTTGGTTAAAATCTATGGTCAAATAGCCCCGTTGTTTTCAACAACGAAAATTAAAATAAGTACTCTATATTTAATTAGAAATAATTATTCTGTACTGTCAAAGTCCACATTATTTATCATCCTAATAAATAAATCATAAATATCCTATCACAAAATTTTCTACATCTTTAACTCAACGTGAAACACCTTTTCAGACCCTTTTTAGCCTTTCCTTTCCAAAGTCTTCCTATCCCCAAACAAGAACAACAACAGTAAGAATAACAACAACGACAAAGTAGATTGTAGGCTTACTCCCAAGTAAGCGAAAATACAAGAGTTTCTTGTCTACATATTGTAAATACTACTTAGTTTCACCACGTGCAAGTCTAATTCCTCTCAACAGGTTACTTGTTACACCAGGGGTTCCCAACCTTTTTGTTCTTCTGTACCCCTTGGGAATTTGTTTGTAGATTCCTGTGTACCCCTTATGAAATTTAGGATGAAAAAGGAAAAAACAATGACATTGATGTTGTGATTATTGTCAGTCCTTTAACTAGCTGTGAGTTTCAGTACGACAGACTGATTCTAGCCATAGTAACAGTGCCACCTGCTACGGGTACAGATTACAGCCACGGAAAGTTCCATAATAGTGAAAAATCAATGGCATTAACCCTCCTCTTCATATAACTTAATTTAAAAGCTTTGCTTAATAAAATGAGGAAATAAAAAACAAGACACGACATTGTGCAATTCAATGCAAATTCCATTATGTGTTGCACAGCACTGGCTAATCTCTCAGATCCAATGTGCCCCCTGAGGAGTACGGATGTACGACTAGGGTAGCTACATGTACCCTAGGTGGAGCCCCTATTCTACACACACACTCAACAAGCACCACCACATCATACGTCTGTCAGTTCAATCAAAAACCTATTTTCCGTCATTTCTTTTAAATCATTCTTCCAACTTGTTTCCTCTTAATTAATTTACAGTATTTTTGAACCCGTATCAATCACTTTGCTTCTTGAGCGAAATTGGCTCAAAAGGCTTCTCTCGTTTTATCACGTAACAAGGTAAATTTCCTTCGGGTGGAATGAGAGAGAGAGAGAGAGAGAGAGAGAGAGAGAGAGAGAGAGAGAGAGAGAGAGTTTCAGAAGGATATAAGGAAATTAGAGGGAGATCGGTGCGTGAATGTCCGAATATAAGGGAAGGGAAGGGGAAAGCCACAGATTCTGAAAAGATTCCCTCTTTTAAACTTGCAAGGGGTCCGGTCTCCGGTATTTTTGTAAGAAAATATATGAAAATTTGGGATAATTGAAAATAGAGACCTACATTCACAAATAACTTCAATGATTCAATATTTCTGGATATCATTATTACTAAAACGAATAAATAAATATCAGGTGACACTTGAAGTAGAAAAGTATATGACAGTCAAATACTTTCAATATTCCATTGCACTGTAGTAAAAGGAGTCATATGAGTCAACCAGTTCTGGTAAAACCATACTAGTCTGTACCGCCTACATTGTCAATAGCCTTTCTAACTTAAAGCTTTCCGCGATTCTTTTAGCATTTTTGAGAATCTATTAATATTTTCTTCCTTGGCCAAAGGGTAAGGATAACAGCATTCAGAAATCTTTTAGACAGGGGAAGGCCATTCAAAATCTCTTCGGTGTAACGTCTCGTTAAAAAGGACTCTAAAAAACTTGGAATTTATCTTTATAGAATACTCTATCTGGTATGGATGTCTGCTTCTGTCAGCTATTTATCACTTTTAGATAGTAGAGTGGTTCATGGTGGTAGGTTTGTTGTCAGTTTTACATAATTTGTATTTGAATAAAGATCCTCCATATTCACAATGATCCTTGATTCCATTTTCCTGCTGAGATCAACCAGTTTGGCTGAACAGCAACACCAACTGGCAGTAAATGTACCTCGCTGTCGAACTTCTCACTTCCAGAGGTTCTTTATTCCTTACATCACCGTTGGACAGTGGAACAATCTCCGTTTATAAGCGAGACATATCCTTTATGTAGTTTCCCTTTACCTTCTCTTACTTTTTTCTAATGAATTACCATATTGCTTATGAAAGCTTGAATTTCAAGTAAATGGGACCCTGTGGGCTTGTTCCATACAAATAGGGTTCATCTTCAGATTTATAATTAATAATAATAATAATAATAATAATAATAATAATAATAATAATAATAATAATTAATAATAATAATAATTCAGGACAAAGGCCTAAAGAAAAAAAGCAGAGCAAAACCTGAATATATGTGGATGAATGGATAAGACCAAGGGGAAGCATCAATTTTTTGGAGCAGGAATAAGTAAAAAGAGCTACATCCTTTAAGACTTGGGTCGTGCGTCACTGATTGTGGAGGGATGGAGGAGGAAGTGAACCACAGAATGAAATCAGCTTGGTGCAACTGGAGAAAAACATCATGTGTGCCATTGACAAAGGATGTAATGTAAGCTGAAAGGAATATGTACAAGGAGCTTGTCCAAAGACCTGCTTGATGTATAGTTTTGAAACATGGGCCATGAGAAAGCATCAGGAGAGAAGGGTGGAAGTACAGAATGAGAATGTTACGTTGGATGTGAGGAGTGACAAGGAGAGACAGGATAAGGAATGACTTCATAAGATGGACGATGGAAGTTACAGAAGTATCGAAGAAGCTGCAAACAGAGACGACTGCAATGGTTTGCCTGTTATGAGAGGAGATTATTTGTATGCAAAAGAATCATGAACATGGAAGTACCCGGAACAAGGAGGAGAGGTAGACACAAATGATGATGGAGACACAGTGAACAGGGACATGCGGGAGAGGGACGTGAGTGAGGTAATGGTGCAAATGGTGCACGATCGCAGAAGAAGGAGAAGCTAATAAACAGCGACCATTATGGATGAGAAAGCTGAGGATAAAGAAGAAGAATAATAATAATTCAGTGAACCTTTTATTGTCTTGCTCTTCTTAGAGACGTCACTTTCCAAATTGCCTTAATCACTATAACAAAACAGAAAATGTCTATGCTCCACCAAGTTCCGAAATAACTATAACATTAATCACAAATTGGAGGGCCTTAATACCCAAATAAAGCAAAGTGCTTCAAGAGCGGAGTATATTTAGAATGGAACTACGTGCTCTTGATGAGCCCTTTGTATGGATATATGGAGCGGCTTACATTTTTAGGGTGGTTTAAGCGCGAAAACTTCATCCATAATCCGGCGGTTAAATGATGAATGTGGGGACAACAGAGAGGGAGAGAGAGAAAGAGAGAGAGAGAGAGATAGGAGCTCAGCTTACATTACGAATAAAATGCTTTAGCAAATTTATCAAACATTTTTATTTTCCTTTGCAAAAGAATTTCAACACACATCATTTTCTGTTCGTTTTTTACTGCAATCACTTAACATAGTCTGCATGCCTGTAAGCTTAAAAATGTCATAGTTTGATCCCTTTACATATGCAACATTAGTCCCTGTCTTTTCATTGAAGAGAAAAATATTTTTTTACTTCAAAGAATCCTACGCTCATAGCACTCATTTGATAGGGAACGATCCTACAACGGATTTTTCTGTAAAGACTCAGAACGAAAGGCAATGGGTGCGAGAGAAGTACCAGGGTCGCTAATCTGGGCGACTAATATGACGGGAAACAAAATGTTATGAATGGGATGAATTTATACCAGATTAAACCTTAGCGCGAATAAAAAACAAAATCTTTACTTTATGAAATTAGACACTGATTGCTAAACTGTATTTTCGCACAAAAAGCAATGTTACTGCAAGTTAATCAGCAGACAACCTAAGAACACATCAACCAGCATTGTGCTGATTTTATTTAGCTGAAGAAATAAGAGTTATGACTAGCTATGAGACGAATCATAAAAGAACTATACTCCTTGTAGATTCCACCACCTGAATAAAATGTTCACAGTAGGTAACAATATCCCTTATTGCAACACGTCCTTGTTGAGTGATTCAATATCTCTCCAAATTCACCGCGGGGATCCAATATCTTGCGCACCGAGAGAAAAAGCAATTCTGTTGGTTATCTATCTATCTATCTATCTATATCTATCTTTATATATATATATATATATATATAGTGTATATATATATTATATATATATATATATATATATATATATATATTATATATTATATATATATATATATATATATGTGTGTGTGTGTGTGTGTGTGTATATTTATATGCTGTTGCTTTCACAATGCATATCATCCTCTCCGTAACTGTATGAAGTGTTGTAAAATTGTTTACAATATTTTCAGATTCCTTAGTTTTGCTTACAGTTAATATTTTTTAATAATGTATTTTTGTTTAGATTCCACATAACATGATTTAAAAGTTAAGAATAATGTAGAATATGAGAAGAACAAGAAAATAGCATTGTCTGTTCGAAGCAGGAAAATAGCTGGCACCACTTGAGACCACGTGGTTCCAATTTTTTTTTTTTTTTTTCTCTTTTTTTGTAAACGATCATGCGAGTGACTTGTTTCAGACTTGTGTCTTTGTTGAGGAAACCACATGAAGATTGCATCATCTTTTGTAAGATCGTTCCGTTCTGCCTAAAACGTTTCGCATATATCTGATACCTTTCATTGCGCATATAAGTAGTTAGAGATGTTTTTGTATTGAAAACTATCTAATATTACTGGTAAATTAACTCTTATAGCTTCTCGATTTGTCAAAAGAGAATTTGTATAACTCGTAAGTACTTTAATTTTGAAGTGAAAGGTTTGTGACATCACTCAAGGAAATGACGAAATTTAATTTCATTTGAAAAAAATTCCACAATCATATGCTGTAATTTAAAAGACATTTATTGTCTTAAATCATGTAATAATAAATGTCATTTATGATTGTAATGCAACTTTCTCTTTATTTATTATTTTAAAAGAGAATATTAAAGATTTAGCAAAGAAACTTCGCGTCCAAAACGATTTGAGCCCATAAGGCCTTTATGTCTCGCTCAGTTAGTTACCATACAAGAAGAAATGTCATTCTGAGATTTGAAATCGTGGCGTAAGGAGACGTTATCTCTCTCTCTCTCTCTCTCTGTTTATCTCTCTCTCTCTCTCTCTCGCAAGAGAGATTTTTGTTTTTACATTAACGTAAAAAGATTTTTATACTTAGTGATTGGTTACTCGTAAATTTTTTAGATTTCATATATTTCTTAGATTTATTTGGAATATGGTGATTTTTTTAATATGGTGAATTTTTTAAGCTAGCTTGCATCAGAAGCATAATTGGTACCAAAATAATGTGTTTTATTACAAGTTTTAAGTTGCAACTTAAAAACATAATTACAGTGGTTTGGGGTGAAACTATTACATTTTATTCACATTGCAACATTTTTATGTTGTGTGTTTATTTCTTTTGAAGTTATATATGTATTTTTTTTTAGTTATCAAATTGTTCTCATCAAAAGTGTTTTTATTTTTGTGCATTTGTCCATTTTTCATATCGAAGTGCGTTTTTTTATACATACTGTGTAATTAATGCTTTCTTAGTCTTTTTGCAACTATGGTATTTTCCTCATTTTTCTGCGCTTGCATTTACATTCACAGTTTGATTAACTTAATTATTTCGTTAATTAATCTCTGCATATTTAATTGAGTTTAACACTTGTTAATTACATTGCATTTACTTAGAATTCTTTTCAAGTTTTAAATGTTGTTTAGCCCTTTTGAATTAATTTCCAAATTTTAGTTATTACCTAACACTTTTGAATTTCACTTGGATTAATTAATTTTTCTTGATTTTTGTGATAAATTTATTTTTTTTTATTTAATTTTACTTAATAATTAATTCAATAATTAATTAAACTTTGTTTTGCTTTCAAGTAACAGTAAAGAATTTTTTACTGAGTTTATGAATTTCACTTATAAATTTTGAGTTTGATATTAAATTTTTGTATTGACATTTTTATAAGTGCTTTATTTTTTCCTCAGTATATTTAATTTTGATTAAGTAGAAATATAGAGTGGTAATTTTTGCTGTTTTCCTTCAGTTTAATTGAAGGTAATTAGAACCAGGGAAATACTTAGACTTTAAGCGTTGTTCATGGAGTGATGTCCTTTAATTAATTAAATACATATGAGATTACCTCACACCTGTGTTAATGAACTTAGTCTGATTTCTGCAATACTGATAAGATGGTCAAGGGATCACTGTTGCCTTCAGAGAATTCAGTCGCATTTTATTTGTGATGAAGGTTCAGGTGTCTGGCTGCTTTAAGGTAACTATTTTTTGATTGGTAAGTGTAGCAACCAGATACTTGGCACTTCGTCTCAATCATAAATATATATATGTACTGGGTTTCGCCTATGTATAAGAGGCGTCCCGTTGGATGTTATAATATACGACTGTCATACGCAAGTATCTTTGGGTCTACTTCCATCCTCGTCGGAGTGACATCGATGCAGAGAGATTTTCCTAAGTTCCATTAGTATCTTCCTTGAGTATAGAGGCGAAGACTCAAACTCGGAGTTCTCAAACTTAACATTTATTTAGAAACGACATCTCTGGTAGTAGCAGGAAGAAGTGGTTTTAGCGAACTGGTCTTGATGAAGAGAAGTAGAGATCTAAGTTACAAAGTCTTGACAAAGATAGTAGAACAAAGCTTATCTCAGCATACATAACATACAGACAGACGAACATGTTGACTAGGAAGTCACGTGTGTCTCTGCGGGCGATAGGTCACCAGCTTCTCATAGGAAGGACCTGTGACCTGTTTTAACAAGTACAATGCATTTTGTTTGATTACACAGGCAAATGCAAACCGGGCGTCGCAAACACAACAAGCAGCGTCCTAGCTTGCGTCCTGTTTATGAGGTCATATTCACACACTCCTATCTCGCCAGTGACCCCTTGGGTCAGGGTGGGCTTATTTACATATATGGAAAATATGTGATTCTGAATGTAATTATTACATATACATACATACATACATTCATGTGTAAATACTACATACATACATTATGGAAGATCCCTGTACAAGAAGCTCATATTTGAATTGACGATGAAAATGGCGAACGTAATCTAGATAAACATTAATAAGGCTTTGCTTGACGTTTCAATATATGTAATATGTAATGATCCATTATATTCAGATAACCCTACATTTACGTTTTCCCAGTTTTGTACCTCAATACCTGAAGAACCTTATTTCTACCGGCCTCAAGGAACAACTTCTCCAAAGGAATACAAATTTAAAGATTATTGGTAAAATCGTACTGTGTTCTCCCTCCAATATTCAAACCACGTGAATGAAAGGTCAGTTTACAATGTCAATCCAATATTCTTTCGTGTCCCAAAACGATAGGCAAAAAAAAAAAAAAAAAAAAAGAAAAAATAAATAAATAGTCAAATCAAATTCCATCTTTGAATGGACATTTAGAGGATTAGTGAAACGCTAGGGACAGACAACCCTTCGCCTTTCGTTACTCAAATACCACTGGTTCATCTACTGCTTATGGTCACTGGGAAGAAATAAAATTTGCCAGTGCGAGATGGCCTGCAATGGCGTAAGGAAAGTTCCAGGCAGGTCCAAAATAAAATTAAAATATTATAAAGAGAAATGAAAATATTATTGATCAGTAGGACACAAACATCCAAAATCTGCAATTATGAAGGACCACATACTGCTATGGGAAAAAATGTCGTTTAGAAGGCCAGGCGCTCGAAGCTGCTTCAATTAAGAAGACAAATTACATGAAGCGCAAAGTATTCGGGATCTGGATTGGGTTAAATAAGGTCTTCTTCGAATCGATCCTCAAGAAAGATAGGTGTTTCGTTTCCCTCGGGACTTAGCCGCATCTACCAGTTCTCTTTTCCTCATCTAGCTGGTCTAGGGGTAAATACTTTTGTATATGCTGAAGTTCCATCTACTTACCAACAATGTGTGTGTGTCTGTAAGTAGATGGAACTTTCCTGTTTACAGCAGAATTATCTATATATATATATATATATATATATATATATATGATATATATATCTATATATATATATATATATATATATATAAAGGTTTTTTGCCACGAAGGAAAAAATGAAAAGCGAGATAGCCAAGTACTTTCGGTCCTGTTCGGAGCCTTTCTGAGGCAAACTGATTTACAGAGAACAACCATAGTCAAAAGAAATCTTAATATACAAAACTGACTACTACAAGATTAGCAAGCAATAAGGGCGATTTCACTCTACAGAAAGGAGGAGCCGCCTGAGGGTGAGCCCCACCCTGAAGGATACACGCAGTAAAACAAGTGATTCTCCCAGAAAAACAGTACATTTTGAGAAAACACGGGAGCATATACAATTTAATATCATGAATTTTTACACAAATTTTCCCCCAAAAAATTATTATTAATGAAAAGACGAAAGAAAAATATAAATATATATATATCGAACAAGAGAAAGAGGGAGAGCAAATATCGAACCCTCGAAGAGAGAGAGAGAGTAAGAGAGAGAGAGAGAAGAGAGAGAGATAAAGAAATAATAACTATATTACATGTGGGACTAATTTATTAGTTGTTCATTTATTTTAAGGTCCTTCATAAACATCTTACAAATATAATGGGTCAAAATGGCACCTGATTCTTTCACTTATGATCCAAGTTATGTTCTACTCTTTCAGGGGACCCACATGAATAGTTTAAGAAGCTATCCAGGTATGTACACTATCTGTTTTGCCACTTGTCATGGTATCCAAATAATTTTTTTTTTATTGTTGCCATCTTGTCTCCAATATCATGGCTTGTCCCTTAATACCACAAAATCGTCCCCCCCAACTCCGAACAAAGCTCGTTTATCTCACCTGTAGTAACTATTCATGCAAATGCAATTCTTACAGATTCGGAGTAATGCATATATACAATTGTAAATTAGTCCGTACTTCCTCATGTTTCTTGCATAAAACATGGAGTGATAGTAAAAACTTGATTAGTGAATGTGTAGTATGATAAAAAAAAAAACAAAACAGTAGGTTTTTAACATGAGCTCAATCACATACACATGGATGCTGGAATAGGGAAACCCGTCCTTTATGTAATTAAATGGCGATTGAGTGGAAAGCACAGTCAAATGTAGCAGACAATAAATAAGGATAAGGAAAAAATCAGGAAATACCAAGTGACATCAGTTGGTTCATTGACAATGAAAAGGCAATTCTTACAAGCCTCATACATCTTTCTCCACTCACAACCTGGTCATGATAAGCGACATCATTTTAAGAATACGGCTCCTCCAAGAAGAGACTCATGTGAAGTCAATCCCTAGATGCTGATCGTAAAGAGAAAATGAATTTCCATTCGTCCATGGAGGCACTGAATAGGAATGATGACAGAGATGTATTAGAAACAGTGTCTAGGAGTCGATAAACCTGATCGAGCTACCAGATCCTATCCAGAAATGTATGCAGAGCTTCTGCATGAAGATCAGAGAGCATGACCTATCTCAGCAACACACAAGCAAATCCTAACGGAACGCTAACATTTATGTTGATTAAAAAAAAAAAAAAAAAAAAAAATAAAAAAAAAAAAAAAAAAAAAAAAAAAAAAAAAAAAATTGCAGTTGTTCCTATGCACACTTTGATTACACAATGACTACCATCTACGTATATGCA
>NC_087207.1:42085981-42093481 GCF_015104395.2 Macrobrachium nipponense
GGGTTCTCCATTAGGGTTCATATTTGCAAGCATTGTTATGTGCTCCCTGGAAGAGCATTTTTTAGACGCCTGTCCTTTGAGTTGACGATACCTTCGCGCTTTTTAAATCCAAGTATGATGCTGAGAGGTTTCTTGATTTTATTAACAGGGCACACCCAAATATCAAATTTTACTATGAGTGTGAAAGTGATAATAAACTACCATTCTTAGATGTTTTAGTCTTACGACAATATGATCATTTTAAACATTTCAGTTTACAGCAAGAGAACTTTTTACAGGACTGGGTTCAAATTTTTTATAGTCACTGTTTTTTATTGTTTTAATTAAACTATTTATCCACATTACTCATCGTGCCTTCTTACTTACATCTAGTTGGGAATTTTTTTCACGAATAAATCCACTTTTTACGTCAATATATTACGAACAATTATTTTCCCACCACAATTTTACACAGGTATGTTTTTAAATTTCTTAATAACGTTTTTTATTCCAAAAGTCTCCTTACCTACTGTGCCCAAGCTTCCATTTTAGCGCAAATGTACCGTTTAATGCATGACAAAAATTTCTACGATGCAATAAGAAAACTCATATTTCATTATATTCCAGCTATTACGACTTAATAATATCCCAACAAATCCACTCAGTTTTAGGTATTTGTTTGTTTAATTTCAAGGATAAACTTGACCCTTTGATGAGCTCGTATGGTTTTTGTACAAGTTAATTGCCCTAGATGTAATCTGGTGGGGACCACGTGGGATCCACACAGAGGTTTACTAAGGGTCAGAATTGATTGCCATAAGGGCGTTAGCTATAGAACAGGTAACAAACTTGCTAAATCCTGAATTTTCTAACATCAGACAACACGCCAATAAATGCATCAGAATATACAATACAAAGATTTTGAAATATTGGGATGGGCACCGAATGGCAAACAGCTTGTTCCTCAATGAACACGCAGTCTTCCTCGACAACTCTTTACCTTAAGTGAGCTTTTGCCGGTCATTTCTGGTTTGTTCCTTTTGACTTCTGTCCTTCCTTTCTCTCTTGATGGTTGGTTCTGCTACAACTAGTTTTTTTTATTTTTTATTTTTTATCTTGTTTATAATGTATTATGTCTTGTATTTGTAATTTATCGCTTTTATTGTTAATTTTATTGTTTTATGTCTTTACAGCTTGAAAATGAAACCATTGTGTTTTGAAACGTTGCAATAAATGTATTTTAAGACACCTGAGATGTACTTCCTTCCTACAAGTCTTCTATTTTTCGAGTTACTAGTAACCGCCATATCTTAGAAAGTTTACTATATCCTATATATATATATATATATATATATATAAATATATATAGTGTGTCTGTTTGTGTGTGTGTGTGTCTGTAATGTAAATAACCGATCACATTATAGATCATGGAAAAAGAAGAAATACAAACCATTGGCTCTAGTAAACTTCTTCGCAAGATCCAGTTACGATCCAAAGTATACTTAAAATGTGTGAAGCAAGTTGCAAGGCAGTGTCCATATCCTAATTTTGAGAGATTGATAGAGCTCTTGCTACGCGATAGTCCTCGAAGTATCCCCCTCCCAGAATAAACAGTATTGATTGACCTCTCATACTATTCAGTACCAGCCATGCCCGTTTCGGCAACCTTCACAAGGAAACACGAAAGATAGATAGTAGATAAGTACGGTCGTTCTTTTTTTACCCGATTCAATTACCTCTGTAATTATATTCCAATGTTTGGTTATTATCTAGGCTACCCTTTTAATGTTCTGGATAGCCTAATTAAAGTAAAAAAGATAATTTGTAACACTGATTCATCAGAAATATTAGAATGAAAATGTTGAAAAATAAATAATGTGCATTTTAAACAGTACAGAAAAATAATTTCAAATATACTAATCAAAAGAATTTAAGGAATTTATTACCTTCTATAGGAAACAGCTTTCAAGTATTACATAATTTACATATTTAATTACTGCTTTGTAATCCTACTTTCTATAACTATTTTTTATGAATGTTATTATATATGGATATATGTCTGAATATGTATGCATATTTAGTTGCCTTCTTATATGCTGAAAAATTACCGCTACAATCTAGAAGTATAATTATATAAATGCAGATTCATTAGGAAAGAATTCATGGTAAAATTCAATGAGTAATGGTAATTAGCTTAGTTAAGATTAATATGAATGGCTTCGGATGAGTTAATATGAATGAACTGTGAATTTAAACTTTCAAACACGATTTATTTCCTCATTTCTAGCGTGCAAAAGTATTCATCTTTTCGCTTAATTAGGGAGTAAGCCTACGAACTACTCTGATGCTGCTGTTGTTCTTGTTCTTGTTGGGGGAGAAGGGTAGGAAAGCCCTATGGAAAAGCCTAAAAAGGTCTGAAAAAGGTGTTTTTGTGGCCTTGAGTTAAAGATACTGGATTTAAGGATAGGATATTTATGATTTATTATTAGAATGAAAATGTAAGATTAAATATAGAATAAAAAGCAAAAAACAAATAATGTTCATGTTAAACAGTACAGAACAATTATTTCTAATAAATATATAGCGTATCTATTTTTAATTTTCGTTGGTGAAACAACACGCTATTTGACCGAGGTCCGGATTATGCCTTGTTAGTTTTACGGATATATATTTCATTAATAGTGATCATCGTTCTCTGCTGCATAATTTTGAAATTATATTTTTTTGTTTTCAACCTAGTTTGCAGTTCCATGTATTCCAGAGAATTTCCTCATTTTAATTTCTTTTTTATGGAAAGAATGCTATTGACAGATGAGAAGATAATAGCGTGATTAAGAGCGGCCTCAAAATCACAATCAGAAATTCGGAAACTTTCGCAGCAACGTCTTCTGTCATTTCAAGCAAGTTTACCTTTGCAGATTCTGTTCGACATTTTTCTCTTTTGATGCTCAACAGAGTTTGAGGACTTCTTTCTTTTTTTCAAAAGCATCATATAAAGGATATTGCAACAAGATACTAACAAAGAAATTACGAACACTAATAAACACAATTAACAAATCATTACTATATTTTATAAGGTACTAAACAACGGTAACTAAACATTTTGAGATCTCTTCTCTCTCTCTATCTCGCTCTCTCTCTCTCTCTCTCTTAAAGATGAGAGAGAGGAGACTGCAGTTATATCTGATCCTAAATTGTCCCCCATATGCCCAAAGCAAGAAGGTCGCGTGTACAATACATCTCTCTAGGCTTCTGTGGCATCGTCCGAAAATTTACTGGCACCGCTAACTGAATTTACTGTGCGTTGCAGAGCTATACATCTTGAAAAGCGACTTCTTGTTTTTTTTTTATTTGTGTTTTCTCTCTTTTCTTCCGTTACTACTATATTATTTCTTACATTCTTCATTTACATTTCGACAGTTAAAATTGAAACGCAATAAGTGCCGCTTACGCAAATAAAGCTCTACTTCCATAAGAACAAACGAAATTATATAGTTAAACTACTTTCAGTTTTATCAAAATTGGCTCCATTAAGTTCTCATTTTTTTTTAAAACTTCAGTGCTATAAATCTTTAGAGCTTAACACTAATATGATGATACGTTTACTACAATATATATCCCCGACATCAGCCCCAATTAACTAAAAATGTGAAAATTCTAAGCCAAATGTGTGGTCACTAAAAAGTTATAATTGCATCAACAAAGTTAGAAATACTCTTTTCTTATTAAAGAACTTTCCTTTATCAATAAAATTTTTTTTTCAAAGACGCTAACTACACTAATCCGTGTTAACAATACTTTTTTTTTTTTATTATATATAATATATATATATATATATATATTATATTATATATATATATATATATATATATATATATATATGTGTGTGTGTGTGTGTGTGTGTGTGTGTGTGTGGTGTGTGTGTATTAGCTGAAGCCGTTTAATATATAGTCATAATACCTCTGGCCAAAGACAAATTTTTTAGCAAGTTATATTCCAAACAAACCCCCCCCCCCCCCCCCCCCCCCCCACCTTCCCCCCCCCCCCCCCCCCCCCCGCCTTTCCCCTCTAACCATTTCCCTAGCGAAACATACCAATGCATTTTCCAGTTTGCTTCAGGCTTACACTTTCCAAACACACACTGTTTGAGTTGTGTAAATAAAAAAAAAAATAATCCCTGCAAGAATGTTATTTCCGAATACAAAGAGGAATCATTTGAAGCAATCATATTTCGTTACATTCATCAGATCAGCAAGTGTTCCATTGAGGCGCAAGAGTGAACCCTCCTCATGGACATAAGAAAACAGCGGAAATGTAGAATATCCTACGTGTTCTTTGAACGTCAGCATGCTTTCACTATATCGTTTTGATGGATTGTTTTTCATTTTACTCCCTTCTTGTGGAGATGACTTTGTCTATTCATTATTAATACTGATAACCGAATAAGGAAACACAAATATAGAACAATTTCCGCAGAATGCAATGCCCGTATATCAGAATATAATCAAAATATATGAACTAATAAACAAAGATACATTGAAAACAAACAAATATTTACAACCAAGACACCATTGTAGGCCGAAATACCCAAGGCATTCGAATATGGAGTTTCCAATCGGCATCCTGCCTTACTCCTGCTTTTCATAAAAACCTTATTTTTTCTCTGTAGGGCGAGATTAAGTTTCCAGTGCATCAGGTCGTCCACTAAAGATAATGTGTAAACAGGAAAACTAGTTTATGTAAATATGTACAATGCATGAATTACATTATTCATTAGCCATAAAATATGAGGAATTCAAGTTTATGCGATTCCCAAAACGTGTTGTGGATAAGCATCACAGAGCCAAATGTAATCAATATCCATAACATATGAGGACTCAAGTTATACGATTCCTTCCAAAAAGTGTTGTGGATGAGCATCACAAGAACCAAATGTAAATAATATCAAAATTCATATTTGTTCATTTCCCACTAAAAGTTTTTGACAACTGTAGTCAATTTCTGATTCGCAACCTTGAAAATAGGTTACTGCTGTAATCAACTCTTAGAACTGGAAATCCATAGGGGTACCTTCCTGCCATATTTCATGACGATCGGATAATAAGAATAATAATAATCTATAATAATAAAATCCAAGTGGATCTTTCTTGTTTGTTTGGGCCGGGGGGGAGGGGGCCTGGTAGGTGGGGATTGGGAGGGTAGGGGATCGGGAAGGTAGGGTAGACATGACACATCCACCCTCCTCCTACAAACATGTTTGTCCGCCCAGTTGTTGGGGGTTTAGGTAGGGGATCGGGAGAGTAGGGCAACATGACACATCTACCTCCTCCTGAAACCTGGGTGGGACTGGCATGGTAGGGGAGACATAACAGGGCAGCGCTGGGTTCCAGCGCAGTGTAGTGCACGCCATCAATCTTGTACTATTGATAATGAAAATAATATATAAAAACAATAGCTTCACTATAGCGGTGGTAAAAATCAATAATAAAAAGAATTAAGCACAACGGGGATCTACTCTATGTTATATGTTATCAGAAATACGATGGGGCCGGTGATGTCCCTGACAAAAAAATAGAGGCAGGAGAAAACATTATCCCAGGGCGTTCAACTGGTGAAAAGTGAATCCATTTTTGGGGCAACTACCACCACCAAATTCCATTTTCATATACCCAGCTGAATATGAAAGAGTATTGTTATTAAAGCACATTTGCAAAAGAACAAAGTGGGTGTTTTTATGCGGAGCTGGGGGAAAGTGCAAGACCATAACAGTGCTTTCAATTTATTTATAGAAGCTTTGTCAGTTGTGGGCAGCGAAAATAGAGTCGAAAACGGGATTAATAAATAAATATATAAACATATGTATATAGTATCTTCGTATGTATGCAGGTATATAGTATCTTACCTAAAATACGATTGTGACTGCAATTACACAACCCACTTGAATGGTTCACAGTCATTTGTTTGTTAACATATCGAAATGAAAAAATGAAAAATGCAGAGCTTCAGTTTGTTGCTTCAACAATTTTATAGCTGATAGAAAAAATAATCTTACGAAGGGCGTCATAATGACATTTCCATAAAAAACATGATATAGAAAAATAATTTATATTCAAATAATTATCCGCAAAAATCTCTGATGTCGAGATTATCACACACGAGTCGTTTTCAGTTTCTATACGACTAAGTTTGATCTGCGGGACAGCAATTTCTTAACAATATAACTTGGTCTATTTCAGTGTTAAGTAAATAAACATATTTCAAAATGTTCCATTACTAATAAAAAATAGGAAAAATTTAATAACATTTTCATTGGGTTATTGCTCTGAGTTAGGTACGTCAGCTTTAATAAGAGAGAAATGAAAGAATTCAGAGCAGTCTGACAATTCATGGGATACTGGAAAAGTAACTGAATGCAGTGACGCTGAATAAAGCTGGGTGAGATTCATCCTTAATGGAAAAGGTATTTCGATGAAATTATCTTCCGAAAGAGTTAACTGAATGAACAGAAGACGAAAATAAAAGTTTATGATAAGATTTATAAAGGCAGTTAGATTGAAAATACGATTATTTTAACAAAATTACAGAGTGGTATCTACTACAAACAGACAGAACCGTGACTGTTACCACGATTTTCTTCATTCAATTCTTTCCAATTTCGGATCTAAGGATTTCAGTGCAAAGTATACTAGAAAGTTAATACCAAATCGACTTGCCAAGTGGTCATGCAACCACTACAAAGTATACGTATGGTGAAAACTGCGGTGACCAGTTAGATTCTATATGATAAAGCTTATAAAGTAAAAAGAATATTTCAGCTATGGTAAAAATAATCTGAATTGAAGAGATATGTAATGAGTACATAGGAGCTGAAGTAAGTTCGAATACATCTTCATAGGGTAGTGGGTTCATAATTTATTTCCCTTTCTACCGAGTAAAGGCGTTAGAATCCAACCTGGAAAGACTGCTTTCCACATATATCTCACTTAAATTGAAGGATTTCGCTCGAAATTAGTAAAAGAAATAAAAATAAAAATCATTCAAGATGCAATTTGGTTTTTGGAGTCATTTCAACCAGTTTACAGTTTCCAATCACGAGCTGGAAGTCAGTCAAACGTACAAACGAAACATTCCGCCCGGTTTGTCCTTCCACAGGCGAATTCATTTTATTTAATATTACAGCTGTCCAGTACGAATCATTATCAAATTGACGGAGATTTGCTACAAATATTATCTTAACATTACTAAGTCTTTCTGAATGGTTTTGTCTACCTTTCCACTTAAGTTGCCCTCTATAAAATATATGACTATATGACTAGAACTCAAAATATCCATGTTTCAACTTTGCCTTTGAGGATCAGTTAAATCTTCTTTCGTGTTAATTTCAGTTTATGAATATTCTGGACCTTTCTTGTCTTTTATATCAATGTTTCATTCCTTTCGTAAATCATACCCATTTCACAGTTGACATTTTGACTTAAAATTTGACGAGTTAAGTCCATTAACTAATAATAAGAAAAATAA
>NC_087207.1:42098481-42112167 GCF_015104395.2 Macrobrachium nipponense
TGATGAAGGGAAATTAGTCTCCTGCGGAAATGAAACTTCTCCTATCATATTTTTCCCATAACGACCAGAAACATTGCAACAGCTTCCCACAAAAGAATAAGTCGATATAAATGATTGCTCTAATTGACCGTATAAATCATAAGACCCGAAGTTTACTGAGCAGTCGACAAGTCTGAATGCAGCTTGGTTCATCTCCACTGTACGCACAACAAAATGCTAGCTGCTGATTAATCATTGCCATTTTATAACAATTTTCCAAAATGGATTTTAGCATAGTCAGTTATCAAGAAGGACTTTGCTAAATTGCAAATTCGTTCAATTAACCTGTTTTAGTTTTCTGTGAAACTCATCAGTTCTATTTAGAATATGCTGATCTCTACAAAGACTTATTAACCAGATTTCAAATATGCATTTCCGCCTAAGAATCAACAAACGATTAAAAACTTGGCTGTCATGGTGAAGGTGGAGCTATTACAGCTCCAGTAAATGTATGTGAATTCGACGAATAAATATATGCACAATCGTAAATAGATTTATGACCATCTCCGTGGTCTGGTGGATAATATTACCTCGTTCTGATCGTTCGGATGCGGGTTCGAATCTTGCCCGGCATCAGAATTTCTTCATTTGCGTCTTAATTTCGATCTTAGTCTTTGCATGGGCAAGCAGAAGTTGTGAGCAGATATCGAGATGTTAAGCAGGCATTTTGGTTATCATAATTACTTATGAATTCTACCTTTGAGAAGAATGAATGAAGTACACTGCCAGCGTGAAATATGTTGATACATAGTTATATTCTCACAAAGAAATGTTTAATGGGGAAATAAGGCTATCTGAAGGGTATGGAAAAGGTACAAATTATAATTATACTTTCGACATTGGCCACATAGATAACCAGAATATATAAATATCTAATTATTTTACATTTACCACACCCAATCTTAATTTTTCCAAACATTCACTATACAACCATACATAAATGTAAAATGCAGGAGAATATCATATATTGCAAAATGCAATATGATTATTAATAGTAACGTGTTGTAGGTTAAATAGAAATAAATAATTCAATGTCGAGTAAATTGAACCGAAGAACAAATTTTACTACGACATATCATTATTCATTATCATAAATCGATGGAATAAGCCTGAGTTTTTTCAAAAGCAAAAATTTACAGAATCAAACACTGAGGTTTTTTTTCAGCGGTCTCCCATTATTGCTGCCTCCAAAGTCAGGAATGCCATTTAGGAATTAAAAAATGATAGTTTTCTGTGAGCCAGCATGGCAGCCCACGTTACCCTGTGATTTCTAAGGGCTGCAAGTAAATACTAACTAGAGTAGCCATGGTTTGTCCACAGGTTGTGACTGACTGCCTAAACAAACGTGTTATTTCCTCTTCTATCAGCACTACAACCTTACATCTTTAATATTATATTTCGTCTTCTCAGGTTTGCTGTTGTAATTGTTAAATTTTTCTACGATAGTTTTGCTTAGTTTTGGGCCTATGGACTATCTTTACATAATGCATAAAGCAGCATATTTGAAACCTTTCATTGATGAGAAGCGCCCACGGAGACAAATGGCTAGTGCGTCTTATCTGAAATCATTAAACTTCCTTGTTTTGCACTCTTATTTTACATACCATAAGAAAATTTTAATCCCTTTTCTTCTGAATTAGCTTCATTTTCTCTTATTCTCTCTCTCTCTCTCTCTCTCTCTCTCTCTCTCTCTCTCTCTCTCTCTCTCTCTCTCTCTCTCACACACACACACACACACACACTCACATGCACAACAAATCTATTATTATCTGATTTACTCGTTTAACTTGAAATGATCTCTCTCTCTCTCTCTTTGAATAATTATGCATGCCGTCCTTTACTGTCACATTTCCCTTGCATAAAACTGGTAAGATCGCCCCCCTCCCCACTACCTCTCTCTCTCTCTCTCTCTCTAGCCAGCAATAACAACAGTCAGTATGTGACACTCGTAAAGATTTATTTCTGGTAATATGGGAGCAGCCTCTGTAACTCAGTCGCTTTATATGCATCTAGGCAATGAAAATTCAGAACGGTTCTCGGTAATGACTCGAAAATCCTTGGACAAAACATGCTGTATATCGTATAATATCACATAACTGTTTGATAAAACTTCAGGCCTCTTTTGAAGATGTATATTTTCATAATCACTAGGAATAACACATATCATGTTTTCGCTAATTATCTTAATATGGAAATTGGTAATTAGGAGTATTATTCTACGTTATTTATACAATACAAAAAATGACATTTTTATATTTATTTATTTTTAAATCTTTTCAAGAACATCATATTTCAGGGATAACATCAGAAAAGGAGATTAATTATTCTAAACTAGCTGATTAGGCTTGTACAACATACTTCCGGATCACATTTAACAAAGGAGGAAGATTGGCAATCCCATATCATGGTCAGTAAATGTGTGCCTCTAAGAAGAGATTACGAATTGGACATTTCATAAATTATATTAAAATCCCTCATAACAAAGGAGGAAGATTATTAATTCCATATAATGTTCAGTAAATGTATGGTTTCAAGAAGAGATTATGAAGTGGATATTTCATAAATTATATTAAAATCCTTCGGAGCAGATAATTATTTTGCCAAAATGAAAATCCCCAAGTATTGATGTAAACATAATTCATAAACAGACTCCTATGGCTCAAATATGTAGGTGTAGTTTTGAAATTCTACAAAACATTTAAGGGGTTTTAACACGAACCATGACCTTAGGATGTCAGCATGAACAGTTTCAAAGTTACATACAGCTAAGTGTATATGAGACATCATAAACATTAGAGGACCGTGAAATACTAATGCCTTCTACGGCAGGTGTACTTTTCTAATCTACACCCGCGAGCGATCCTTTTCAGTGAAACATTTCGTATTTCAACAGATTTACGGGTTATAGAAAGAAAATCGCCGAAGCTTTACTAATAGCTATAAGCTGAGACTATTGGTAAAGATGCAAATGATAATCCCTTTATACCATTGAAAATTTCTCTCTCTCTCTCTGTGTGTGTGTGTGTGTGTGTGTGTGTGTAAAACGCAGACAAAGAAAAAAAATAGTAAAAAAATAAATAGTATTCCAGAATAGCAAGTGTATTATAAACATAAGTTACTTTAAATTTCTTAATAAAGATATATCTTCTAAGGCAAGTTATGAACTTAATCGAGCTCGTTGTATCTAACTTTTCATTATCCCGAAAGTTTCTCTAGTAAGCAACCTATTTCTGATATTCTGTTCAAAGTGTAACAGTATTTGCTGGAATAGGAAGCAGCGGAATGAGCGTTTCCTCTTCCCCCGAGATTCAGAGAAATCCCGCGTTGGTACAGCCATTTTATTTCCCCACAGGCAGGAAAATATTCTGGTCACACCCCGACTACTATCTACCTCATTCTTTATTGTTGGGAGGCGTTTCTTTTATAAGCTATACCAAAGAGATATGGATATGTAAGCACTACTGAAAAACGAAATAATTTTAGTAAGAACAATTCGATGTGTGTTCTCTAACAAAGAAAATATTTTAACTCTGAACAATAGCTATTCTAAAAACAAATATTTAATGATTAATACTTCCACAACCTTCTAAAATTTCTTCTTCTTCTTCTTCTTCTTCTTCTTCTTCTTCTTCTTCTTCTTCTTCTTATTATTATTATTATTAAGTCACATTTAGACTCATAAGACTCACCTGAAGGATTTATTGTTTAATGCAAACTCAATTACAGTTGAGAAGAAACCAATGTAAAAGTAAAAGGTAGAAATCGCGATAGCTGGAGTCGGCAATACACCTCAAAGACTCTTTGGTACGGTTTACAGTGCGCTAACATTGCTCCAGCCATTATATAAAACTGGGTCCCTTTGAAATGTCTGCTTCTCTATTGTCTAACTCCCCCATCACTTTGTATTTGCAAAGGAGGATTCACAGGATTTAATATCACATGAAAAGCGCCGCTCTTTATACTTATCTTTGTTATCTTAATAAAGAAAACAAAATGATAAAATTGTCGTGGTCACGAGTCACCCAAGTAATAACATAAAGACAATCCACATCAAGCCTGTGTTATTTGTAGTTGACCAAGACAAGTCTCTAAAGTCAAATATCTCTTGTTAGCTTTGCGTCGCACTTCTGACAAGGATTTCAAATTCAAATTATCATGAGACACGCAGCAGAAATAGATTAAATATATTTTCCCAAAAATCACAAGCGAAGCATATGAACTACGACGTTGTATTCGACCAAAATTACAGATCCCTAAAAGCCAAGAATTATTCACGTTCAGGCAACTCTTCTTTCCAGCACGGTGGAAAGAAACACAAAACAGCTGTGGATAACTGACTGTACCAGATTCAGACATCACTCATATTGAGCCAAGATTCACTTGTACGAGATAGCTGAAATTTTCTGTTTCTCTACAAAACCCATTATGTGAATATAAATTCCTTAGTCTCTGCAGGTATAAGCAGATAATTACAGCAAAACAACCAACGAATGAGGACCAAAAGAGTTACAAGAATATGGGGAAGGTGTTTCACAATCATAAAGAATTCTTAAACCAACAGCCGCTATGATACAATAATAGCTCGCTCTTTGTGAGCCTTATAAAGCTATTGATTAATAGAGAAACAAATTTCAGTTGATGAGAAATTAATGGATCTACGTGTTTTTTTTTTCTGGAATGAAAAAATTCTCAAATCTGTAACAAACGCGGGGTTTATAAAAAAAAAACACTCTGTGCCAATACAATAATTCATGAGACCCTAAACCGTATTTAGAGCTCTTATTTATATTATAGGAGAGAATTGTCAAGACGTATGTCATTTACTTAGAAACCCCTCCTGTATCCCTTGACCAATGATAGACGTGGGTGATCATTGCATAGTGAAAATGCCATCAATTCTTACCATACTCTCTCTCTCTCTCTCTCTCTCTCTCTCTCTCTCTCTCTCTCTCTCTCTCTCTCTCTCTCTCTCGAATAAATTAGCACTTTTACATAAGTATAAGTGTAACCCACCTATTGAGACATAACGTAATAGCAGAGCTTTGAAACAAAAAAGATAATACCAGCGTTGATTTCCCTTTGGAATTCTTGAATCCATTGTTGGTAGCAAAGCAATCGTTCAGATGCCGAGTGTGAAGAGAAGACCTGACGTGCTCATAGCACACTCGCAGGGAACCAACATACCACTGCAATTCTTTCAATCAGACAAGAAAGGAGAATTGCCTTCCAGCTGCTGCCGCTGTGTGACTGGAATATTCAGGAATATTTAGCGACTTCGTAGAAACCACCTTCTTGTTATTCCTCTCATGAAAGGTGGAAGGACAACAATACACAGGGTGAACAATCCTTTATTGATCATGTAAGATTAATGTAAAAATGTAAATGCCGGATCTTCCCTGGATTACTTTTGAACAAAGATGGCGAGATCCGACCTGCAGCTTACTCGGGACGCATGCCAGATTTTCCTAACTTATAACGTAAATTAAAACTTGCTAAAATCTACGGTCAAATAGAGCCTCGTTTCATCAACGAACATTAAAAATATGCTATATTTTATTAAAATTATTTTTTCTCTACTGTTTAACGTGCACATTACTATTTTTTACATTTTCATTATTATAAATAAATCATAAAAATATTATCGTAAAATCCTGTATCTTTAACTCAACAAGAAATGCCTTTTTCAGACCTTTTAAAGCTCTTCCATGGAGCTTTCCAACAACAACAACAAAGTAGTTGGTAGGCTTACTCCCCGAGTAAGCGAAAATCAATCACAGCTACAATTGCTAAGTCACCTATTATTTGGTAATGTTTCCTGAACAGTAATTCCTCGTCCGGAGTCCAGATGTCTTGATAATAATCATGTTCTTTTATACCCCATTTGCTTTTGGTATTTCTTTACTATGCGTCTTTTTCTTACGTGCGGTTGCTGTAACCATGTCATTTATATCTATATCCATACATATTTACATATTCATTGTCAATTTCATAGATATTAACTACTTTGATTTTCGTAACCAAGAAGCATTATGACCCAGTGTGTAAGTTCTAAAATCAAGCTAGCAGCTGTCCTTTTGCTTATCTAGTGGAGTTAACATTAACTTTGGTACTTAAGAAAATCGTCACTATCAAGCTATACAAAATTAGTAATCATTTCGCTTTGGTGGAATCCCTCCGGCCTTTGTGCAGATATCCCATAATTGTGCTGGTATTATTCTGAGAAGAATGACGTTATGTACTGATTACTTACAAAATATCTATATCCACTGTTGGGTAGTGGCCTTTTCACTGTTCAATTGCTAATTGAATTCTGAGTTCTCTTGCGCAAACCGCCCCTTCTGTTTCCATTATACATACTGTACCAACTCATCAACCGGGCAAATTATGCGTTTTTACTCTCATGCTTTCTCACATAACTTACGAACTTTACCTTTATTCAACACATCCCTCCCCATTCCTTCTATTGGACTAAATCAGTTCATAACACAAGCCTCTTTTTACATTCGTTACCCTTTTACCACATTATCATTTATCTATGACGTAGAACCCACTGCAATACTATATGATTTTCACATCATCAACAACATATACACCAGGCATTCAAGTGCCATGGCAAGACGAAAATTCATTTATTGCATTGTTTAGTTTTATCAATAAACTGGCTTCGTGCCACGTCAAGAAAGGCGTTTTCTTGCCAAAAACGTCCCTCGTTTCCCCGATCTATATGAAGGGCACCTTGAATATCATGCTGGCCCCCACCGTTCGACCGTGACCCTCCTGCTGAAGTAATCAGAAATGAATTTCTCTAATTAATACCACAGGTTAGGGCACCAGAACGACTTGGGATACAAAGTCAATAGCATCAAAAGAACGTCTGCTCGCATGCTAACTTTCTTTTATCTGTAAATACTTCTTTTTTTCTGTAAACATTTTTCAAATTTTAAATTTTAAATTGCTTTCTAACAAAATATGTCCTTCTTATCCTTTTTGCTCAAGAACAACTCCGTTCCGATAACTAAAGACTGCTCTTTCATTCACTAGTAGACCTATGATGACTTTTTCTGTCACTGATACCTCCTAGTTTCAAAGAATGTTTTTTCCTTTTTAGAAGCCAACCCCATCAATACTTTCCATTAACCATGCAATCACCAATCTATCATTTTTTAGATTTCATTAATCCCTTTAAATTTATTCGTTCTAATATTTCTTCTCCTACTTTCTCTTCTTAGACACACACAAACACACGAACTTATATATATATATATATATATATATATATATATATATATATATATATATATATATATGTGTGTGTGTGTGTGTGTGTGTGTGTGTGTATGTGTGTGTATATATATATATATATATATATATATATATATATATATATATATATATATATATATATATATATATATATATATATATATATATATATATATATATATATATGTATATATATATGTATATATATATGTATATATATATATATATATATATATATATATATATATATATATATATATATCTCACATCCACAGACGAAAAATAAGAGGACGGGGTGTAGGTCCTGACCGGTTTCGACTTCATTTCCAAGCCAATGCTAAAGGACTGATGCACAGTATCAGAAGTCCCAACCAAAAAAAAATATATTATACTATACTACGGAGACAGTACTGAGCTGAAATATTTTGTCCACTTATTCCCTCACACAGTCATGAAAGTGGCATCTTCATCAGACCTCTCTATCTTTCCGCTAATTATAGCTGTCAAAAATAGGTCAAGGAGAGTAAAACATGA
The DNA here is from genome assembly GCF_015104395.2 of Macrobrachium nipponense. NCBI lineage: Eukaryota > Metazoa > Arthropoda > Malacostraca > Decapoda > Palaemonidae > Macrobrachium > Macrobrachium nipponense. The sequence goes on from NC_087207.1 coordinate 42,106,318, forward strand.
GCTTGCAACGGTCCCAACTTGAATCATAATTACAGCGCTTAAGGCAGTTCTTGCATGGAAGTTTGAACCAGGATGTGACGCAACTCTTACACACTTCCGCAAACTCTAAATAATTCTTGCGCAAACATTTGCATGAGCAAATTTGTTCTTTTAAAAGACAGCAAGCGAAAATATATTCGAAAAATGTAAGTACATTTTCAGCGTTGACTGACAGAAACAATTATTTAAAATTATTCCCTGCTAGTAAACGTTTCAAATAAAATAAAATTAGTTGGATTATTTTACAAGAACTTTCATGCCTATGCGTCTGTAAAGAATGGTACACTAATGCAAATATTGCCTTAATTGACATCAAAGATTTGAAACATGTTATGAAAAACACGAGAACTTACCACTACTGTGAAAATAACTTCCATCTGCTAACGGACATGTAGGTTGGATAAAATACCTCTTGCACACACATTTAAATGCTCACATCCAGGTCTATAAAGAAAGCTTTAGCCACCGAGTTTATCAATACTCTGCCTTGCTATGACCGACACGGGAACGGAGAACAGCCCTTTTACCTTTGAATAATCACAATAAAAAGACTTTGTTTTCCTCGCAGTAACAGTCAAGCTGTTTATCCTGTAAGCATTTATCTACGGAACGTAACCATAAATATCTCTTGGAAAGTAATGGTACCATTTAAGTGCTCGTTCGCAGCCCCTTGAATACCAATGGTTACATTTATTTGTTAATGAATATTCTACCTGTACATGGTAAAGCATAAAATACGTGTTTGCTTTGTGAAAGAAAGACTTTAAATAAAATGAAATAATAGAGGATAAAATAAGGATTTCTGACCTTTCCTCACCACGTTATGCAAATTCCCTTCCGTCGTCCATTCCTCCTAAAAAACCTACGCTACGAAGGTAATATAGTTCATGGAAGCTGCGACAGACAGAATGTCTTGTAATGGAGATCTAAATCCTAACCACAGTTGCGATAAGTGGAAACAACTAGTTTCAGCCAAAATTGACAAGAAACGTCATTGCCCTGGGATCCTGATGGTATTTAGACGAGAGAACAAGAATCTAACTATGGCGAAAAAAACAAAACAATAAAGCTGAGACTGTCATGAATGGCATACCTCTGGAGAAATAAGAGGCCTTGTAAACATCACCTCAGTCTGTCAACACAGATGTTACATACATAAAAGCAATGCACGCACGCACACACACACACACAAATATATATATATATATATATATATATATATATATATATATATATATATATATATATATATATATATATATATATACGTATATGTGTGTGTTTAAGAATGGGTCCCCCCTTCCATGCCAATCAGGTTATAAATTTTATTTTATAACTCTCCATTCACAACAAAATACAGGAGACTCGCGTCTCCCCTCTTTCCCTTTCTTTCCCCGATGCCTTCAGGGCATCCAACTACTACAAGATCTGTATTTGCATTTGCAATCTTGTTTACGGCGTCCTTACAACCCCCTTTGCTCACTTAGTATAATCTTTCTGATATAAATATTAGTGTAAATACATTAATTAGGCTAAATCCCAGAGTTTATCTTTATTTTACCCAGTATGAAGGTCGGTTTTCAGCTCAAATATTGCAATATATTTGTTATATATATATATATACTATATATATATATATATATTATATATATATATATATATATATATATATATATATATATATATAGAAACGCTGTGACGTCCCTGCCTTACATGTATATCATTATAAGTAATACTTTTGGCGGGAAGAAAAACTTGTGGTTGATGTAGTTGAGTAAAGGCTATTTTCATAAGATCAAAACTGGAACCGAACACACTCGCTGATTTTCTTAAGAGCTTATCCCATTATCGCACCCTTGATATAACCCCTTCCAAATGATACCATTGTTGCTTCCTCGAGTATCTTCACAAATAATCCTCGAGAAGTGGAAGGAAGCTCTCCACTCGTCCAGATAATAAGGTAAGAATAAATACGAAATTGTTGTAAAATTTAACACAACTGTCACCTGGGTACGTCTGGCAATCGGTACCCCTATCCCCATTTACCCCGCTACTGATGCCATGGGGTCACAACAAAAAGGTGAGGAAAACCCCCACCTGTAGGGTCTTTGCCTGCCTGAAATTTAAAGTTCAACCAGTGCCAGTCCTGGTTCCTTGGGCCCTTCGTAGAGTTATACTTCCGTAGGGTTAGACAGATAAACCTTCCGAATATGTAAGTTGGCGAGAGAACTCTACAAGAAGTCCTAGGACGAGATTCCAGTAAGGCGCTGAGAAGTCCCAAAGGTGACCCATTCTGACGCTACCAAAAGTGCTTTAGTGTTGCTCCCCTTCGAGAGTCTTATAAGATCTGATGGCCATATTTCTTCCACTGAGGTTAACTTGTCTCTGTGCCCTTCCCAAACATGAAAGGACTAAGACACTGTGTTACAGGAACCACCAAAATCGAATGAAGGTAAAAGTTACATATCGTATTGACAAGGCTAAGGCCAAGGCACAATAAAAATGAAATAAGAGGCATGGTTGTAAAGGGGAAGATAATCAAGTAATGTACAATTCAACGCAAAAGGAAGTGAATTCTAGTCAGGAAACTGTTAATGGAATACGTTTCAGTGTTGTGATAAACTATATGTATCAGTGTTGTGATAGACTTTAAAACTTTTTGCTGTGATCGAATGTAATACTCGTAATGCTCATCGAGTTACGAATTTTACTAGAGGCATAGGTTGTTATGAGATTCACAGCCGGTGTCCCAGTGTTTTTCCGGAATAAAATTTTATCAACGTAAGTTGAACACAGGTTTCCCTGGTACACCTTCTTGAGCAACTTCGAAAAATTATATGGTAACAGTGTTTACTGAGGGGGATGGGGGAGGACTCTTCCTTTTCTTAGCAATAGTTCCACCATAAGCTCTGGAATTCTTTCAGTGGGAGGAGTCATTAGGTAAGGTTGGAGAAAGACACACACACACACGACGAAGTAAAAGAAAAAGGAAAGAATTCTGAGCAGGTTATATCGCTGTAACTAAGATTACTGTCTCACTTTTAATATTAGTTTGTTTACTAGATTCCATTAACTTCGTCTAAGGCATTATTCTTCCACCATGTCTGTTATTATATATCGGTGATATTCATTACGCAATACTTAAAATTGATCAAAATTTTAGAGTAATATTGGTATTGAGAGAATCACGAACATCATAAGAGGATATTTTAACTTATCACGTAAGCCAAGTTTATAGTATAGGTTGCAGTGCGTTTCCTACAAATTCTACAATAGGAAGCTATAAGAGAAGGGCAGCAACACTTCATTGAACATACCCAAACACTCGGTGAACGTTTTGAAAATGTCAGACACCTTAGCTCCCTCTCTCTCTCTCTCTCTCCTCTCTCTCTCTCTCTCTCTCTCTCTCTCTCCATTAGCTAATTTAGAGTGACATGTCATCTAGAAATACCACTGCGCTAAGTAGCAGTTTTGATATGTCATCAACCCCACCCTTTAATCTTGACTAAACTAATATATGCATATATATTTTTTTCGGGGGCGGGGGGAGTGGTGGTCGCGGATTAAGTATTGTTGTTAAGCCGTCCTTACAGGTTTTGGAATTCTGAAATGTAATTCAAACAGACAAGCTTCTTGCTTTTGCTGTACCGATGCCCTCAGCTTTGCTACAACTGAAGTGGATGGGGGACTAGTGGGGTAAGGTGGGCCTGTTGCGCACCCCGATGAGGTACGAAGTACTAGATATGCTCTGTGGATAGAGGGTGTATGGCTAACGAAAAGAGTCACTTGACTGGATTTCTTGTATATCTTTAATGCCTGCTTTTGTTTTAGTGTTTATCCTAATATTATTACGGTACTGTAGATTTCTGAATACAAAAACATTTACAAGAAGAAGGAGGGGTGGGTTAAACTCACTCTCTCTTGAAATACATATAGAATGAAAAGGAGAGAGAGAGAGAGGAGAGAGAGAGAGAGAGAAGAGAGAGAGAGAGAGAGACTAGACGTTACTGAGGAATCAAAATGAAACTACTAGGGACAGAGAAAATTCCACAACGTGTAATGGAAGTGAAGAAGGCCTCCAAACTTGGTGTTGCAAACTTTTAACCATTCCCATGTGGTAAAATTAATTCGTTTGCCAATGATAAACAATTGTTGATATTCAGAGGTTTCTTGTACTCATGGTTGGGTTTGTATTCCCTCTTGAATATACTGTAGAGGTTATTCGCTACACGCCGTTCATTACAATAATTATTACATGATATGGATAAACATATCTACTTGGCTTATATTTTCTAATATATTAATTGTGATACATGTTTTAATGTCCTACGGACAGAAATTCCTTTTGCTCTATCGTCATTCGTGTGAGGATAAGAGACTGACGTCTCTATTGTTAAACAGCCCCTTTCAGTCATTTACCTGTCCATTGTGGAAAGAGCTATTTGGAGAAATGTAGTTTGATGATACTGTCCTAGGGTTCTCTTTTTAAATAATTTTTACAGAAAAATCAGGATGGCGAAATTCGCTTTAGATTTTGAACTCTTTAAGATATCAAATTCACCTTTTAATTAATTAATAAATTATAATCAATCATGACCTGGAGCTAAACGATGTGCATAGGTGTGTTTACGATTTTTTTTTTTTTTTTTACATCATACGACATGGAAGTTCAGCGGAAGCCATGGGGTAATCCAATTATACACACTCAATTTTTAAATTTTATTTTTAATATTAGTGAGAAGTCCAGCCACCTTCCTTCTAGATCACCTCTTGTAATCTGTTAGGCATAGAAGATTCAAGGTTTCTGACGATCTGTGGTCGGTTGTGGAAGAACTTCCATTGTGTTCCCAGTGGTCCATAAGTTGATCTGGTCTCCTCCCCTCCCTCTCAGGCTCCCAACATTTACCAAATTAGCCTAAATATTCTCAGTGAGGTTCATGCCTGTATCCTTACTTGGCCAGTCAAGCAATTGCAGATCCTCTCGACCTTGAAAAAAACTATTCTGGACTATTCTGGCCGTATGGATGGAGCAGCGGTCGTGAATGAAAATGACAGGAGCAGGTGGGGAGGAATAATTCCGCTGTTGGAAGTGAAAGAAGTTAGAAATCCAGAATAATTTTTTTCAATGTATTTTTCACCATGAACCTCCACTCAGTTCCTGGTGATATCATTCATACAATGTAAGAAGATCCAGCCCCACACGTTTACTGTGACATGCCCATTTTCTGGTCACCTGGTCACCTCGTAAATGTTTCTTCTGTAGTATCTGAAGGGAAAAAAATCTAATCTTTAACAATTTACGCTTTTGCTTTTCGTAATAGGGAAAATAATGCTATATCGTTTGAGGAAATAAAATGCTAAGTAACAACCCTTGCATTAAATAAAGAATGTTTATTCATCTGCAAGGATAATACTTATAATAGCATTAAGTTTGATCTGCAACGGTCCGTTATGATATGATATTCTTTAATTCAGTAAACAGGCTGTACTCTATATTATAAGTTTGCCCTACATGATTATTCATAACATTAATATTGCATTTGCTTAATGCCTGAAAGCTGGCCATAGAGAAAAACTAATGGGGGGTTTTCAATGAAGAATTTTTATTTTCACACTTCTTGTGGCAATATAACTCAATTAGCGGAAAAAATACATGTTATTGACAGAATTATTATCTTTTGATTATAATATTACCCTTGCTTATAATTTTATTATAGTCTGACTGTTAATATTAATTATAGGAACTCACCTTATATTACTCGGTCTTCAGTTATGTATTCTGCCGTGACTTCTGCTAGTAAAAGACCTTTC
>NC_087207.1:42112667-42127945 GCF_015104395.2 Macrobrachium nipponense
TGGAACTATTCCGGCACCTATTTTACTCTGGAGTTGTGAAGGAAAAGATGCAATCTGAAATTTTACTCGAAGAGGAATGTTTGACTTTTGACGCAGTTTTCTGGAATATCAATTAAAATAAAGTTTATGTGGATTTTAACATAAAATTTGAGTATCATAACAACGAATGACAACCTGTAGCAAATGAAAAATTTTCACTTATACAAAAAGAAATAATGAAAGTGGCAAAGATTTTTATGTCCTTTAAAAAAAAAATCACTGATGATGAAGCACATTCAGACACCAATTGTCACAAATGCTGAACAACACTGGAGTTGCTCTTTAGAAGTGGCTACTGTTTTACTTCATATTATCATAAGAATTCGTTCGGAATAATTGTCGTGAATGCTAAAACCTTCAACATTCGATTTTCCCATTTCCGTAATTTTAATGAAAAAGGTAGGTTTAATTTCGTTTTCGGTATATTTTATAGAATATTGTTACACCTACTTAATTTTTTGAAGAAATGATTCTATTGCTATAGATTCCAAGGAAATTTTATATATAGTCATTACCTAGCAATGAAGTTGAAACCTTGACAAGATGGGAAAGACTAAGGTAGAAAAGTGGCAATGTATTATTCCGCCATCCCATGCAGCTTCCTATTGCACCATTTCATTCGTTAACGTGAAATTTCTCTCTTGCTCTCATATTTTTCCTTTATAAATTCGCCAATTTGCCAAAGGAAAAATTGCGTTGTTTCTCTCGTCCATTCGTTAAAAGGAAAACTTCGTGATTTCTTTCTCTCTCTCTCTCTCTCTCTCTCAGGTAAAAGAAAAAAGCAAGCCATCAACGAGATATGCAGAGGTGTCAGCAAAAAATTTCAATGCATCAGCTCCAAGATTCTACTCAAGAGATAATAACTGTTTTTATTATGCAAGAGGATATTGCAGATATGGAGAAAATTGCAGATTCAGACACAAAATGAATAATTATGATGAAGGAAGAACAAATATTATGGAAAAGTTGGGATTTTTTAATGTCAGAATTTCTGGAAATGAAAAAAAGAACAACATACCAGAACGGGAAAGAGACATGGGAAAATCCTTATTATTACCAATATTAAATGAAGGAGAAAACACGCAAACCATCATAGTGATGAATGCGCAGGGTTTAGTTACGAGTAACTCAAAAAGAAAAATAGAGTACTTAGAAGAACTAACCCAAATTGAAAAGAAAATAGATATAATGAATATAAGTGAAACCTGGTATTCCCAAGAGACTGGGAATGATGATCAAATAAAAGGGTTTCAAACTTATAGATCAGATAGAAAAAATAGGAATCAAGGGGGAACCGCAATATATGGGAAAGACAAAAAACAAGGAAAATATATGAGAAATATAGTAACTCAGAATGTGAACTAATAGCGGTAGAATTTGAATCTGAAAAATTAATGAACATAGTAATATATAGACCTCCTAATACTAAAGAGTTTGATTTAATAATAGAAAAATTGGATGATATATGTAGAAATCACAAGGACTGGACTATTCTCCTATCTGGAGACTTCAACTTTCCTTTCGTAGACTGGAAAGAACGAATAGGAGATTGTGGATGTACTTATACATATAAAAAAGAGAGTAATAGTAGTGCAGAAGATAAGAGGCAATTCGAAAAGCTATTAGATATGCTACTAGAATACAACATTCAACAAATAAATCACCTGCCAACAAGAAAGGAAAATACTTTAGACCTAGTATTTGTGAACGAGATGAATTATGTTAAAGAAATAATAGTTTATAATGCGAGTATTTCAGACCATAATGTCATAGAATTAACAGTCCATTCCAAAGCAAGTGAAAACAGAGATAAGCAAGAAATGAAAAAGTGGGAAGGATATGGAAAATACAACTTCTACAGTAAAAATATAAAATGGTCAGAAATAAATGAAGAATTAAACAAAGATTGGGATAACATTTTTCGTAAGTGATGACATAAATGGTAAATACGGAGATATTATATAAAATATTAGAGAAAATAGTGGATAAATATATACCGAAGAAGAAAAGTAAACATCAGTCATGCATACCAAGAGACAGAAGGATCTTGTTCCAGAAAATCAGAAAGTGGAAAAAGGTCTTGCAAAAGAAAAAAATGCATGGAAAGTTATAGAACTAAAAAGTAAGATAGAAAATGCAGAACAAAAGATTATACAATCAAAAGAAAATGAAAAACGGGACTTGGAAGAAAAAACCCTATTAAATATCAAGCAAAAATCCCAAACTATTATACTCATATGCGAAGAAGATGAATAAAAGAAGAATAGAAATAGGCCCTCTAAGAATTGAAGGGAGATTAAATACGAACAATGAAAAAAAAAGGAAAGTTTGCAACCATACTGGGCAGAACGATATAAGAGAGAATTCACCCCTAGAATAGATAATGAAGATAATGATATAGAAGTAAGGGATGAAAATAGTGAATATTTAGCTGACATAGATATTAATGAAGCTGATATTGTGCAGGCTATTAATGAAATTAAAAATGGAGCTGCTGCAGGGCCTGATGGAATTCCTGCTATTTTGTTAAAGAAAGTAGTTCATTCTATCGCAAAGCCACTTGCAATATTATTAAGACAAAGTGTAGATACAGGCAAGATTTATGATGAGCACAAATTAGCATATATTACCCCTACTTTCAAAAGTGGATCAAGACTAGAGGCAAGTATTATAGGCCTGTGAGTCTAAACATCACATATTATGAAAGTGTATGAAAGGGTAATGAAGAAAAATATTATGAAACATTTAATAAAAAATAATTTGTTTAATAAAGGACAACATGGTTTCGTACCCGGAAAAATTTAAGAAAAAATACACAAACCCAACTGTTAGTCCACCGTGAGAACATATTCAAAAATAGAAAAGCGGAAATGAAACAGATGTGGTTTATTTAGACTTTGCAAAAGCTTTTGACAAAGTAGACCATAATATATTAGCGAAGAAAATTAGAAAACACAATATCGTGGATAAAGTAGGAAGATGGTTAAAAGAAAAAGTTTTTAATTTTTAACACAGAAAACAGATAGTTATTGCAAACGACGAGAAATCGGATGAAGCCAAAGGTAATATCCGGTGTGCCGCAAGGTACGGTGTTAGCTGCAATACTGTTTGTTATTATGATTGAAGACATAGACAATAATGTTAAGGATTCGGTAGTAGTTGTTTCGCAGATGACACAAGAATAAGTAGAGAAATTACTTGTGATGAAGATAGGAACGCTCTACAAAGAGACCTTAACAAAGTATATGATTGGGCAGAGGTAAATAGGATGGTATTTAACTCTGATAAATTTGAATCAATAAATTATGGAGACAGAGAAAGAAAGCTATATGCATATAGGGGACCTAATAATGAGACAATCACAAATAAGGAAGCAGTTAAAGACCTTGGTGTGATGATGAATAGAACATGTTTATGCAATGATCAAATAGCAATTCTGTTGGCAAAATGTAAAGCAAAATGGGAATGTTGTTACGGCACTTCAAAACAAGAAAAAGCTGAACACATGATTATGCTTTATAAAACATATGTTCGTAGTCCACTTGAATATTGCAATATGATATGGTACCCACACTATCAAAAGGATATTGCACAAATAGAGTGTACAAAGGTCCTTTACAGCTAGAATAGAAGAAGTTAAAGACCTTGACTACTGGGAAAGACTACAATCCTTAAAATTATATAGTCTAGAAAGGAGAAAGAGAAAAACGCTACATGATAATTCAGGCATGGAAACAGATAGAAGGAATAGCAGAAAATATCATGGAACTAAAAATATCAGAAAGAGCAAGCAGAGGTAGATTAATAGTGCCCAAAAATATACCAGGAAAAATAAGGAAAGCACACAGGACATTAATCCACTACGCACCAGCATCGATAATGCAGCGTCTATTCAATGCGTTGCCAGCTCATCTGAGGAATATATCAGGAGTGAGCGTAGATGTGTTTAAGAATAAGCTCGACAAATATCTAAACTGCATCCCAGACCATCCAAGATTGGAAGATGCAAAATATACTGGAAGATGTACTAGCAACTCTCTGGTAGACATTAGAGGTGCCTCACACTGAGGGACCTGGGGCAACCCGAACAAGATGTAAGGTCTGTAAGGTAAGGTCTCTCTCTCTCTCTCTTACCCTGAGTCTGCTTCATATCTTTTATTTTGTCTTCCATTTGTGAGAACCAAAACCTCCTCTCTCTCTCTCTCTCTCTCTCTCTCTCTCTCTCTCTCTCTCTCTCTCTTCCTCTCTCTCTCTCTCAATAACCATTTCAGAATGTGACACTCGTGGAAAGATTTATTCTGGTAATATGGGAGCAGCCTCTGTAACCCAGCCGCTTTATGTGGGTCTTAAGCAATGGAAATTCAGAATGGTTCTCGGCAATGACTCGAAAATCCTTGGACAAAACATCTTGCATATCGTAAGATATCAGAGTTGTTTTATGTCAGTTCTAACTTCAGGTCTCTTTTGAGGATATTTACCCGTAAAGTCAAATGATGCGTCTTGGCAATTATTATGCTTTGAGAATATAAAAGTGTGAGAGGTGTTTAACACGGGCTCTTTAGCTGGATAATAATGAAATTTAATTAACTCTATGGAAGAAACTGGCTGAACTTTCGTGTATTTTTTCTTTTCTTATTTTCCTCTAGAACATCGACTAATATGAGTGTACTTGGTAAAATTAGTTATCACTGATAAAAAGTGTGCTACAATATCTACGATTATAAAATAAATTACCATGAAAAGGAATTTTTTATCTGATAATATTACAAACACTTCAGAGAATAATTAAAAAAAAAAATCCTAGAGTATTGTAATGAACATGGTTCATCAGTATACATTATTTAATATGCTGATGTAATTATTTATTATGAAGAAACTTTCCGTGATTTTTGCTTTTACTATGAGTTAAGAAAATGCATGATTGTCATATCGAAGATACTAATTTCTGCTTGATGCGCATGATGTATCAAAGTGCCTCGGAGAAGTAAAAACTGCGGTTGCCGAATTAACAGGATTAAAATATTTATTTGGCTATTGTAACAAAAGAAAAAATATACAGTATCCTAAAATCTTTTAGCAGGTTCATGATTTTTAAATTGATTAAATAATGTGCTGAGACTATTGACAGGGGACGAATTATCACTTGTAATAAACTCTCTCTCTCTCTCTCTCTCTCTCTCTCTCTCTCTCTCTCTCTCTCTCTCTCTCTCTCTCTCTCTCTCTCTCTCTCTCAACAATAATGTGAAAATTAAGGAAAAACGCTTTTATTTTACATTTAGGTGTTTTTATTAACAGATTCTTTGTTTCAAATGTCTGCGGTTGAGTGAAAATGCAATGTTTCTGATTGATATCTCACGCATGAAAGATATTATGTTGAAGGTTAGTTATGGTTTGAGACTTATTTTATTTTCGTTATGCCATTCCTAGAGAAATTCATCAAAACGCATATTACTCCACTGGAGTTGTTCTTTTTCTTTAATTCTGAGTTCAAGTCACGTCCACAAAATAACAGCGGTAGCGAGAATGGCAAAGCAATGGGATGGATGGTATATACTGTCTTGCCAATTTCATTCAAATTCATAGGCATCCCTCTTAGTCACTGAGTCATTCCCCGTAAGGTAAACTTATACTAACATGATTGCATACCTGTTTGGTGATGAATAACATTGTTGGGTAGAAATGAGTAGATAAAATTTTTCTGAATTAAATGAAAACATGAGTTATATCTTTTTTTAAACATGAGTTATTAATAATATTGTTAAGCTTTGTCATAGCCAAGATGGGAGGAAGTTATGCATAAAATAACGGGAAGCAGACTGATTGTCATAGCACTTTTTTTTAAATGATACGATAACAAACAGGACGAAATTAGAATCATGTCACTTGCCGTCCTACTTTTGGGCGTTACCAGCTTGGCAATTTAAGTATTATATTACGAAAATATGAACTTTTTTTTTATCATAGTGTTAGAATATCTTTTCTTTCCCAGTTAATGAAAGAAGAGAGTGTTGCATAATCTTATGTAAAATGAAAAATATAAGCTTGGCAACTGTTAATTCGTGTGTTCGTTTGGGAGGAAGAGCGCTGATGAGTTGTGTTTGTTGTTGTTGGTGGAGAGGGAGAATGAAGATTAGATTGTCAATCTACGAGACAAAGCAGTTATGAGTTTTTATACACTTAATGAATAGTAAACCCTTAGCCACGATTATCAATCCTCAGCCCCACAATCTACGCATCGACTACAACGTGATACTACAGGCGTTTCTCATTATATATGATTGATCAGGCTGTTGTCTTCGTTAATGAAAATGTAAATGTTGCGTAGATGTCAGTCCTTGAGAATCCCCGGCCAACTGAACGATATTACTAGGGTCATTTAACTGTCACCTCTAGAAATAAAATGTTAATGATTTTCATTAGTTTTCATTTTTAAGGGAAAAGTGATTTACAACAACACCCGTCTTTGCAATACATGAAAGGGACTTTTTTTTTATTCTAGAATAAGAATTTTCTATAATCAATTTTGCACTCGAATTCGATATACATAAAAAAATTAACTAATATAACATCTAGCGTTTTTGCTTCATCTGAGATACATCTATGAACCAGACTGCATACATACAGTGTTAATTTAAGTTGACAAACTAGTTTTTCACGCACTTCTTATCCTTATGATATATAATTAATCGACGATAATATCGACTCAGATCAGTGGGCTCACTTGGGCATTTCTGTCCCAGACCGAATTAAGGTTAGTTTTACACAATGTTCAAATCCTATTGCAAATTGTTATAATCCTTGTGACTCTAGAACAGCTTCCCTTGGAGTGAAATGCAATACAAGATCCCATTCTTCTTCTTCTTCTTCTTGAAATCAAACAGTAAAATGGCCCTGCAATATGTCGAACCTGTCTCTCAAAAGCGCACGTCAGTCCTCATCGCAACTCCAGTCGGAGAAGCCTTATGCTGATTAGCCCTCATCTCTTGCAAAATATCTGGAAAACATTCAATTCAAATTCAGACACTGATCAGGCTGAATATCAAAGGCACGCGTACAAAGGCGGAACGTTTGGTAATCGCCGTAGTTACATAGGATACAACGGGCTGCCGAGTGGATAGGCACGAACAATTCAAGAAAATATAATTGTGATCACATCTCTCCTGAAGAAGAGACTGGGCATGACCATCAGAGGAATCAGCTATCACTTTATTACCGTTCGTATCATGACGTAACTATAAAGAAACATCCTGTGTAGAAAAAAAAACAGGGATTCTGTCAATGACGTTCGGATCAGTGGTCAAATCTGCCTTTGGAAAGAATCGGAGAGGATCACGGGTCCTTTCTAACTCCAAACCTGTGAAAAATTTGGAGGTTCTCATCGAAGTTTAACATTTCTGTTCAAGAAGGGATCGACAAAAAAAAAAAAAAAATGAAATCGAAACCTTAGAGAGATGAATCAAACTTAGAACCAGAGGGAGGCATTGTTTTGGCATTTATTACAGAACATCATCTTGACTCTACTGTAATCGTAACAAGGACAGGTTAACTGTGAATCACCTGTCTCTGTAGTGGGACTTCAGCTAAATTTCTTAAAATGTGATTTGGTCGATACTTTGTCTAACAGCTTTATAGCTGCCGTTGATATCAGCACTGGTTTTTACAACAGACTTTTTGCGGGATTATTTTAATGGGACGCAATTACGTTTTCATGCACCGACTACTGCTGTATCTTTAAAATAAAATATCTCAATTTACCGAGACTATTTTCAAGCTGCTTTGGCATTTTGCATATTTTAATATTATTCTCTTTCTCTCGAACTAATGAGGGAATTAGGGTTGGGGGAATAGGCTGCTATTAATGAGTTTCGGTTAGATGCTCTGCGTGTTTATTATCCCTGTTGTATTAACTTAATGATCTCTTCTAAGCTTAATGAAGCCTTCCTAGGCGTTTCTTCTTGTGCCCTCCTTTCGTCTATTCCTTTGTCTCTCATGCGTTCTCGAATGCTGTTTTAGAGTCTTCTCCCCTGTGTCCATGATCTCTCCTGCTACAAGATGCTCAAAATCTCTTCTCCTCTTCAGATGCCCAAACCATCTGAACTGTCTTAAACTGATAAAGACGGATACAACTCTGCAAATTTTCGTGTTAACATGCCATGCAATTTCGTGCAATTGGGTCGTTTCAATTGCCTATTATCAAATGAGTCTCACCAAATCTGCACATGAACCTTCCTTCACCTTAGTTAAAATTTCTTCCTCTCAGTGTATTTCTCTGTTTAGCTTTTCTTTTATCTTGCGTTTTAGATTTTAAATCTTTTAGTCTAAACTTATAGTTGTCTTTTATATGTAGTTGTTCACTATCCTTTATTAATTACAGTAAAAAATATTCATCTTATTTCCATTCTTATTTAAAATTACTTTAAAATTACAAATGTTTTCCAATCCATTTCTTTCTATCAGTTTTCTGAAGATCAAACTATTATCCGGCTTTGTCTGTACGTCCGCACTTTTTCTGTCCAACTTCAGATTTTATTAAGTAAAATATGCACCTAAGTTTCTTCGGAGCAATCGAATTTTCTGTACATCGTATAATTAAGGCCAGCGAAAGTAAATCTATCTGTCTGTGGTCTCGGTATAATACTGAATGATGCGAGGCCCATGAAACTTACACCACGGCACGGTGATGACCTAGCCTATATCGTTGCCAGACGCACGATTATGGCTAATTCTAACCTTGAATCAAATAAAAACTGCTGAGGCTAGAGGGCAGCAATTTGGTATGTTTGATGACTGGAGGGTGGATGATCGACAGTGTTTAAGAACTGAAGGTGGAGAGAAAAAGTGTGGACATGAAAAAGTGCGGACGGACAGACAAAGTCGGCAAATTAGTTTTCTTTTCAGAAAAATCAAAACCACAAAGGCTAGAAGATTGCAAATTGGTATGTTGATCATCCATCTTCCAGTCATCAAACACATCAAATTGTAGTCCTCTAGCCACATTGGTATTTAGTTTTAAGGTTAAAATTAGCCATAATCCTACGTCTGACAACGATATACTCCAGGCCACCACTGGGCCGTGGTCAAAGTTTCATGCTGCTGCTCATACAGCATTATACCAAGACTACTGATATATAAATGTATGTATCTTCGGTGGCCTTGATTATACGATGTACAGAAAACTCGATTGCCCCGAAGAAACTTCGACGCATTTATTTCTTGTTTATTCTTGTGTTGTGAATCCTCACCAGGTCGGGAAGAAGGCATAAGCTTGCCTTCAATGAGAAAACATTCGAAAATGGTAAGTCATTACCTAACGCTTGTTCCGTTTCCTGGAGGGGCCCCGAAGCTTCTACTTGTTAAAGTCCTAAATACCGAAAGTATGGATGAAATTTTTTCTTGTTTTAGTCACTTGACCTTCGGCCTAAAACAGCTAAGACTAATAGGCAAGTTTAATTCATTTTAAACATGAATTTTGCAACATTCATATCCATAATTGTACAACAACAAAAATAAGGTTTGTAAGTTTGTTGAACATCTTTAAAAATCCAAGAAAAATAAACCAGAATTCAAGATTTTTGTAAAACTTGCTTTTGCACCTAAAATTGAGGTTTTGAACTGCAAAAGCTTTATGCTGACCCCACTGATCCCTCGGCAAAAACACTCACTCGTCTCGCACGTCTCTGAAAGCAATTACCGCCAGGCGGGATGCTAATTACTTCGTGATGAAAAACATGCAAGCTTGCACAAAATGGAACTTGATGCTGATTCAAGACGCAGGTGCTCTTGTGAGGAGGGCTGCAAAGAGAGGGAACCGCGATACCAAAACGAGATTGGCTCTGAGCTGAAATAAGGAAGGAGAAGCAGACTAAAGCCGTCAAACCCCTAAAGGTCTTTGCTAAGAGCTCACCTCGCCTACCTGAGTCTAAGAGATAAATGGTAAACAAAATCCTCCTAAAAGATGGATTACTGGAAAGTGGTTTGAAAGTTTAAATTAGATAGAAAAAAGCATTAAAGGGCTCTGTATCAGAGTTTATAAAATGTTAGCCTTGTTTTTAATTTTGTTTTATAAGTATAACCAAAAGCTTTCAAAAGTCGTTAACACCTCCATCTTTTGAGCATCACTGAATATCCTTTTTTAATTACCGTGGAATTTACGGGGTGGTCGTGTTAAGAACTCAATTCGTTGAGGCTAATGGTTATATGAACTCAAAATAAAAGTGAATTAATACTTATTAAGCAGGAATATCCGTTCAACACCTATGACTACTACGCAATGCCGTGCTCCACCTCGAAATCCTGGAACGAATATATATTTACTATCTTGGTTTATAAACAAAGCTCTCTGTAATGTATTGAAAGGCTAGCAGTCAGAACCTAATGTTTGTATTATTATTATTATTATTATTATTATTATTATTATTATTATGATTATTATTATTATTATTATTATTCTGTTAAAAAGGATGGCAGAATTAAGCGAGTTGATTTTATATATTGTTTTTTCTATTTTCCTTACAATTCGCTTCTCAGGCTCAGCGATGTTTCTGAGTAATTGGCCAATATTCAAGAGAGGGCCGCACTCGTCCAGGAAAAGGACAGCTTATACTCCGAGTGGGAGGGCCTCCGCCGTCGTAGCGACCCTGTTGCAGCTCCCCCTCGTGCCTCAGACGAAGAAAATGGCGCAATAGACAACCCCCAAGGGCGTGGACAACACGAATATATCATCGACTGCCTTCGCCGCCTGGAGGAAAAAGATGCTGAGAAGAAGAACAGGACCATTACCAAGAAACTCGTCGCCCTTAACGGAGGTAAGATACGCCTCCCACAAGGACGTGACGAGTACATCAACCTCACAAGTCACGTCCCAACACCTGATGAAGACAAGATCCTGCGGGTGGGCCTCAACTGCCACTTCATCACTCAGCCGAGGCCGATGGATAAACGCTTGGAAATTGAATATCTCCTCGACGGTATCCAGAAGCAAGAGGACCTTGGGAACTTGCGGACGACTGACGCCCTTCAGCCCCTTCTGCTTGCCGAGGCCCTCACCGACCGTGGAGACTACCGCAGTGGTATCATCAGCCGTGACCTGAGTTGTTGTTGTTTTTGATTTAGCTGACCTTGTGTCAGCACGGGCTCTTGCTCACAGAGCAGCCCGTAAGTGACCTGAGGGAAGCAGCAAAGCAGTTAAGGAAGCGTGAGGACGTCACAGTACGCAGGGCCGATAAAACTGCTGCTTTCGTCCTTATCCAGACTGAGGAATACCGCCGGAAGATTGAAGAAATCCTGGCGGACTCCACGAAATTCCGCAGAATCACAAGAACCCCCCCCGTCGACGACATCAAGCGAGAGACCAACCGGATTATTGAAACGGTCAACGCCGCCTCGAACGCCCTGCATTTGCCACCCATAACGGGTGACCATGACTTAGGCTACATCTATGGGAATGTTAAGACCCATAAACAAGGGAACCCCCTTCGCCCCATAATCAGCCAGATCCCTGCCCCTACGTACCTGTTGGCCAAGAAACTCAACACCATCTTAACCCCGTACGTCCCAGATAGGCACAGCCTAAAGTCGTCGGCCGAGTTCTTGGACGCCCTACGAACAACGCCCCCCGGAGGATGCATCGCTTCGATGGATGTAGAGTCCCTCTTTACCAACGTCCCCGTTGACGAGACCATACAAATGATTTTGGACAGAGTTTACAGGGACCCTTGACACTCCATCCTTAAACATCCAAGAGCATGCCCTTCGAGCCCTGCTGGAAATCTGCACTAAGAAGGCCCCTTTTGCTGATACACCGCAACTATATGTTCACCCAGATCGACGGCGTGGCGATGGGATCTCCCCCCCCCTTTTGGGGTCCTTTTCCGCCCAATTGTCTATATGGGTACCGTCGAAGAGAGGGTCTTCCAGATTTCCAGGAAACCGAGGATGTACGTGCACTACATCGATGACACCTTCGTCTGCGCCGACTCCCAGGATGAGATAGAGCAGCTGCGACGTGCATTCCACGACCACAGCTGCCTCACGTTCACGATTGAACATTGCCAAGATTGCCGCCTCCCCTTCCTTGACGTCCTTGTCGAACAGCGAGATTCTGAATTCAGCACGAGGGTGTACACGAAGCCGACGAACCTGGGAATGTGCATGAACGGTGAGAGTGAGTGCCCTGAGAGGTATAAGCGCTCCACCATCAGCGCCTTCGTTAGGAGGGCCCTCTCACACTGCTCCTCCTGGAATGACACACACAGTGAGTTGGAGCGCGCCGCCCAGGTCCTCGTCGACAACGGACACACCAATCGTGCTGTTGATGAGTCAATAAGGAAAAGTATGGATGCCTGGTACCACCAGGAACCCCGCCCCGACGTTGCAGAGCCATCAAGCTTTTCTACAAGGGGCACTTCCACCGGAGGTACAAGGAGGACGAACAAGCCCTCAAAAAGATCATCGAGGAAAACGTCAGCCCCGCCGACCCAGACAGAAATATCAAAATAATTACATATTATAAAACGAAGAAGACGAGCAGCCTGGTGATGAGAAACAATCCTTCGGTGCCCCTGCAGGATCCCTTGAAGAAGACGAGTGTGGTCTACCGTTACACATGCCCCGTCCGAGGATGCCTCGGCAAATACGTCGGTATGACCTCCATGCGTTTCTCCAAGCGAATCTCCTGCCACGCCCAAGAAGGAGCCATATTCAACCACTTCAGGACTGCTCATAACAAACGGATAAAAAGAAATGATATTATCCCTAATATCAATAATAATAGAATCAGACACAGATCCCCGACGTCTTCGCCTCCTAGAAGCCCTTCATATAGGTAAGGAGAAACCAAACTTAAATATAACTCAAGAAACGTTTCTCCTTCCCACCGCCGCCCGGAGAGCAGCGAGCGACCCCCCAACGATGCCAGATAATCAGGAGCCCCCACAGGATGATACGATTCTTCCTGCTACAGACGGAATTCCTGACGTTCTCCCCTTAACTGTGGCGCTCGCACGAGAGAATCCCCGAGACCTTCGAGGCGAGATCCACGGCTTCGCCCAAGACCAGCCCGACCAATAAGAATGCAACTCTAGGTCCGTGCCGCTATAAATACCGTTCCGCAAACTTTCTTGCTACAGTCTCTTCAAACCGACTCGTCCGAAGATGACCTAAACTAACGAAAAGGTCGAAACGTAACGTAATACCAGCTATACCAGCACCAACACCAGCCCTTAAACCAAAGACGACCCTGGCCCGAACTGAACTACGCTTACGGAATAATACCGGCACTGACGACGACCTCGCTTGACCTGCCGGACCTGATATCCTGTTCTAATAAAAGATTCCTTCAGCATTTACAATTTTTGAAAAATTCCTAGTATGAATATTGGCCAGTTACTCAGAAACATCGCTGAGCCTGAGAAGCGAATTGTAAGGAAAATAGAAAAAACAATATATAAAATCAACTCGCTTAATTCTGCCATCCTTTTTAACAGTATTTGCCTAAAAGAGGGTCTTCTACCAAAATACATATTATTATTATTATTATTATTATTATTATTATTATTATTATTATTATTATTATTATATTTTATTATTATATTATTATTATTATTCTTTAGACCAGTCGTGCCACTGTGAAAAAATTGATACATTTTAATGCACCATATTCAGTATTTGACCAAACTAGTGATTCGAGGACACAACAGAAACACTGCGTAACTTTATATTAGTTTGTCTACTATATATCTATCCATATATCTATCACCAAACTTACATGTTATAACTTTTATATAGTGGCAAAAATAAAAAAAAGATAGTGTATTCCAATAATGCACTGGAAAGATATATAATTGATTCCAGTGTTATAAAAGAAAGCTATTGTAAATATTATATGAGCATCAGTCAAGGCATGGATGAAGGTGATCCTGTCTTTTAGAAAGAGATTTATAGAAATGTTTAAATTTTCAAGAAGTTAGTAAATATACATGGACAAAGGATAATTCTATTTGTAAACATAGCACCTGGCCTCAGCTCAGATGAAGTTATTCGCTCGCCGAACCCACTTCCCCGTGACACCTGACAAGTGTGGCCAAAACTGTAGTGCATATTCAAGATGAGGTCTAACTATTGATGTATAGAGCTGCAGCACCATTTCCTTGTTTCTGTATTTGAACTGCCTCTTTATGTATCCCACTAGTTTCAGTGCTTTCTATTCAGCTTTTATGCATTGTTTTGTGGATTTAAGTCCTTGGTAATAATGACTCCAAGGTCCTCCTCTTGTTCTACACTATTTAAAACACTTAACACTTATCCACGTTGAATGGCATTTGCCCTTTTTTTGACCACACTCCTATTTTCATTAGATAAACTTTCCACTGCATCTGGGTCTGCTGTATTTACACCTAGTTTGGTGTCATCTGCAAATTTGGCTATCCTGCTAGTTAAGCCTACATCAATGTCATTAATGTAAATAAAAAAACAAGAGAGGGCTAAGGACAGAACCCTGAGGAACTCCGCTTCTTACATCTGCCCATTCTGATTCTTCACCCTTTATTGCGACTCTGTTTTCTATAAGTTAGCCAGTCTTCGATCCAGTCTCCTATTTCTACTATAATTCCTAAAGCTCTAATTTTTGTCATTAATTTCTTGTGTGGAACTTTGTCAAAGGCCTTTTGGAAATCTAAGTAAAGTATATCTATTGCTCTACTACTGTTATGAAAAAACTCCAAGAGGTTTAACAACAAGTTGTTTCTATCAATGTTATCCACAATTTGATCTGCAATTATGGACTCAAAAATCTTGCAAACGACCGACGTTAGACATATTGGTCTATAATTTCCCGGCTCTTCTCTTGGACATTTTTTGTAAACTGGGGACACATTACCTAGTTTCTATCCTTTTTTTTTGCTCAGAACTTTTTCTGTAGTTTATATAGGTGAGGAACTATCTTCTCTTTGATCTCTTTAATTTCTCTTGGAAGAATCCCATCCGGGCCAGGAGATTTGAACTTGTTGAGTTTGTCTATTTTGTTTTTAATGTCCTCTTCTGTAATATCATTTTGTTCTTTTCGTTCTTGTCTGCCCCTTCATATTGTGAAAACACTAGTAAAAAACATATTCAGTAACCCTGCTTTTTCCAAGTCTGAGTTATCACTAGGTTACCTCTATTGTCCCTAAGGGGGACCTATGCTATTTTTTTATTGGTTTCCTACTATTAACATGTGCAAAGAATTCTTTTGGGTTTTCTTT
>NC_087207.1:42128445-42170534 GCF_015104395.2 Macrobrachium nipponense
AATGAGAAATGAAATTTCGCCATAGTGCAGATACCAAGGTACGGACGGAGGCTTATGATCGACAGCCACATTGTCGCACCTCATGATTTTCAAGAACCATGGGTAATGGATAAGGGTCACCGTTAAGGCTTGCCCATGAGAAATAGTCTGCAGATAATCTAATAAGAATTTTAGAGAGCGATGTGGTACAAGTTGTTCTCGGAACGATCTAATGGCAAATAGTTCTGGAGTGCATTCACCTACCAAAAATGAATATTCGGTTACAGAAAACTCGTGTGCGCCTTGGTCGTTCTGGTCCGTCCGTCCGCAATTTCTATTCTGTCGCCCTCAGATCTAAAAAAAACTATCGCAGGTACAGGGCTAAAATGGTATATTTTGATAATCCATCCTACAATCATCAAATCCTATACCAAATTGCAACCCTCTAGCTCAGTAGTTTAATTTAATTTTCGTTAAAGTTATGCATCGATTCGTGCAATCTTGGAAGACTTCTCCGGAGCCATGGACAGCCTCTCTCTCTACCGCATCGATGAGCCGATTGAAACGACTCACTAATCAAGCATTATGCGTCAGTTTACAGAACATCTTGGTACAAGAAACTCGATTGAGCCGAAGAAGACCTCGCAGCAATTTTTTACTGGTTGATCTAGGAACTGTATAATGCCAATCATTATCTGCTATAGTATTACTGTTAATTATTTATATAGAATACTTTCCTTATGAAATATCATTAAAAATGGTCTCTGATGACATTTTTTTGCATGTTCGCTATTCTCATTTACCATTCTTGACATTCTCTGCTTATAGTGGTCATTGACGATACTCTCTGTTGTTTATTATTATCTCTACTATTAATACCGCTTCACTACCCTCATAAATTAAATAAATGTTATCATCTTAACACCTTCAACTTTTAATTATCATTAGAATCCTCTCTACTGTTGAATATTTGCAGACATTAAACCCAGTGAACCTAGCGGGTCATTTTGTTTTGTTCTAAGTTAAGTAATTCCTGAGAATAATGTATGTTATTATATGATCAGATTAAATATGTTTATAAGAAGCAGTCAGAATATTCTCCGTTATTCAAGTAAAAATTCTTTGCATCATTCGCAACTACCCAGACATTCAGCCTTTTATTTGAGTCATTCAATATCTGGGTTAATTAGAATAGGAAATGACATTTATTCG
This sequence comes from Macrobrachium nipponense, assembly GCF_015104395.2. Classification (NCBI taxonomy): domain Eukaryota; kingdom Metazoa; phylum Arthropoda; class Malacostraca; order Decapoda; family Palaemonidae; genus Macrobrachium; species Macrobrachium nipponense. The sequence continues at coordinate 42,129,637 of NC_087207.1, forward strand.
ATTCTAGTCGATACGCTTCACATATCAGTCGTTTATTAGAATTACCACCCCTCCTAATTTCAAAGGAGAAGTTGTAAATGAGCACTTTTATTCGATACGTATATACATGCACACCAGTGCACACACACACACACACACAACACACCACACATATATATATATATATATCTATATATATATATATATATATTATATATATATATATATATATATAATATATAATATATTATATTATATATATATCATATTTTCTAATACTGATCACAGAAGGGAAAATGTTCATACATAATATTAGAAAGGTAAGGGGCACTTAGTACGATAGTTTAATCCACACCACACACACACACTCACACCACACACCACACACACATATATATATATATATATAGTATATATATAATATAATAGATATATAATAATATAACATATTAATTATATATAGATATATGATATATATATATATATATTAATATATATATATATATATATATATAAATGTGTGTGTGCTGTGAATGGTCTTTTACGTAATACAACAGTAAAATATGAAGATTAAGGATCATAAACATATTTAACGTTTGCAATCTTATAATTTCGAGCGCTTCCTTCTGTGCTACTGAGCACTTATAAAAAATATGGACATAGGATGTATTATAAGGAAGAGATATATACAAAAACATATGTAGGTGTGCCGTTAGTCTCTTTGGTGACCCAGAATGGAAAAGGAGGGGAAATTGCCGTCAGGACGTACTAAATCATAAGAGAGCGTATACAGGATACCCGCTTTCGCTGTTTCATATATTTAATTTCCTAGTTACTACGATGTAGCCAGTAAAGATCATTGGTCGGGTTCAACCTGGTTCCCCAAGGGCTTAGGAATATGTCAATGGGGTACGTAGATAAAGAATTCAACCCCACGATCGCCAAACACCTTAAAGCAACTGCTTTACCCACCATAATTATAAGTGAAGGCTATAAAATAAAGCGAAACACTTACTATAGCGGTCCCAACTCACAATAGACAAATAGGACTTCAGCAATTAAAATAAAAATCCATACGATAAAAACATCCAAAAGCCACAAAACACCTCGGGTCTAATAATCCTTTTCTTTTACGTTATCCCAACAATTCATTCGGGAGTTCGCTCAAGTAACGTATACTAAATAAAAGGGGAGAAGAAGCCGGAGTTACTAGATACCGGGTAGCAATTTTAATGAGATTTTACTTGGGAGATAACCGGTAGACCATCCGCAAAGTTAGCAGAACACAAAAGTTCATTGCGATAGGGTCAGAGAAAACTCAGGGGATTTCACTTACCATATTAGGGACAAAGGCCATAATATAACTGGAGTGAGGGACCAGAGTTGAATTTCAGAAGTAGCTGTCCGTTACAGAAGGAAAAGACTGGAATCTGCTATCATCAATCCAAACCAACAATATGAACCTGTCAGGAGGACATTGGAAATTGATGACATCGACGAGTTAAACTAATCCCTTAGGCCACAACTCAAAGAAGGGGCTGTCAAGAAACCATCCGAACACCGGACGAGTCGTAAGCAGGAGTAATGAGGCAAAATCACCAGGGAAATAGTTTAATTTCCACCTTCCTGGGGTCACCAACAGAGACTAAACTGGCACACCTACATCTGCTTTGGAATATAATCTGGTAAGACACATAGTCCCTGATTTTACCCAATGATCAGGAGCACAGAAGAAAGTGATCGAAAATATATGGTTACCACGTTAAAGTATTTTATTATGAGGGCCTTTATCTTCTATATCATATATATATATATATATATATATCTATATTATATATATAGATATCTATATATATATATATATATATATATATAATATAATAATTATAATATTAATATAATAGATATACAAAAATATTATATATATTATATATATAATATAATAGATTATATATATATATATATATTATATATATAATATATCTATATATATATATATATATATAGGTGTGTGTGTGTGTGTGTATGTGTATATAAATACACAGATTTTGTAAAGTTTTCATACAATATTGGGATTCATAATTGTGTATACGGGCTGAGGTAAACAAAGTAAAGTAGGTAGTAAATGATACAAAAATTTATCGGTAAATAAATTCAGAAAAAAGAGGGTACTTTCTGAGCGGGTATTTTAAACGAGTGTGAGGAAATGAAAGGCCAGATGTTGAGTCTGACTGATGCCAAAGTGGAAGGGAATAAAATAAAAGAGGCGAAATGGGTTGGAAATGAAATGCTGGTATGATTGCTGTAGTGGAACTGAGTGTCTGATGGGGAAGTGACTGGCTGAAGGAATCGTCCAAAAGAAATGTCCGAAAACGAGAGGCGGGGAAAGGCAATAAGGTAGATTCAAGAACTGGTGATCAAAATATATCCAACTCTCGCTTCCCAACGTTACATACTTATCCAGATGGCATAGATGATCCTGAAAACAAACAATATGCCTCTCTTTCTATTGTAAGCCCCACACTCCTGTGTTTTAAAATGTCAGTACTATCCCGTTTTAAGAAGAACAGTTATTCAGTCATCATATGTAGCTGTACAAGCAGTATCAAATCAGGGTAAAGGAATTAAAAGAACTGTCATTTCACGAACTATATCAGTTTAGAATGAATGCCCTACTAATAGCTGCGTAAGCATAAATCGTGAAAGAGGTCACGACACGATGCAAGTTTGTTTTTCTGGGGTATGCACACCTCTGTTATGTGAGCGCATTTACATTTCTCAGGTAGAGAAAGCCCTTTTAATGAATAAAACATCAAGAATTATTGAGGGCTACCGCTATGATCGGTGCATTACATTTGGTACTTACACTCATTCTTGATGGTCCTTTTCCAAAAGGAGGAATGGTCTTCCTGCTAAAATGGCCGTAGTTTTCTGAGGGAGTATACTCTGCTTTAAAACCTAATAATTTATTTGTTTGTTAGTTTACATTTTAATTTGTATGTCTCAATAAGATTTTTCTGACTTTCAGATGGTGTTTTGTGTTGTGCCCACAGCAAACAAAATGCAAAAGGAGTACTCAAACTGATAAAGACAAAAGTATATAGAATGAGTCAGAAACATGGCAAGGAGAAACCCATACTTTTTCTGAGTTGATTGATCTCCATGTCATAAGCAAGAATCTTCTCTGGCATTTAAAGCCGGAAAAATCCATGTTTTCCATTATTGGAAATATCATCAACTTGATGAAAAACAGACAAAATCCATAAATAAACATAAAACGAAGATTACTCTTTTCAGAATCTATGGATTAATATTTGAATATTATAAAATGACACTTGCCTCTTACGTAGAAATTACTATGGTAAAGTCATACTATTTACAAAACAAACTTGCATATAAGGAGTGGAAATATTAATGCTAATAATGAGAAAACGAATCAGCTTTTAAATGAAATCGTGATACCAAAAAAGAAATAACGAAATAAGCCGACATTGAAACCAACAGCCTAAAAGAGAAAACGACCGATTGCCACACTTCAGCAACTGACGCAGATCCTGTTTGAAAGATGCGGGTGGCATCACAAAGGAAGAAAGCGGCAAAAGGAATTCATTATCTTACATGAGTTACCCAAACCTAATGGCAGTTCCGTCGACAAAACTCTCCACGGAAAACAAGTCATAAACTACAGCAAAAGTTACTTAAAAACTTGGCGTAGAAAGCCAGCAACCTCGCTAGACAGAAACAAAAAAAACATCTGGTAAACTTACCCCGAGATGAGAGAGAAGAGAGAGAGAGAGAGAGAGAGAGAGAGATTTTCTTTAAAACGGTTTAAAAAAAAAAAGTTTTTAAAAAAAATTTTTTTCTTTTCTAAACTTCTCTCTCTCTCTCTCTCTCAACCTTGCCTCTGCTAATACGTCAACCGAGTTATCGTGGTATCTCTTACTAGTTCAATATCATCAAGCTATTCAATCAGGCATACTTCTCAAGACCTTCGACCTCCAAAAAAGTTCAAAAGGATGCATCAGTAAAATGAAATCCATAGTGTCGGACGATGTTGGTATATTTTCCATTAGTATAGCATAGTTTCGTCGCGTCGGGTCTTACCATTCTCCGATGAACACGTCATGAAGATTTATCCTCTGGTCTTACAGCTTTTTGCATCTGCCGAAGTGTTTATTGCAGGGGAATAGTAAAGAAGAATTCTCTGGTGGGGGACATCCTTTCTTAGAGGAGAATTGTACAGTAAGTCCCAGAAGTGAAGCGACAAATCTCGAATTGATCGTAATTCTATAGAACTCATGAAGTTGCCAGTTAGTATATTTTATTCAATTATGGTCATCTATTTATAGATTAAAAAAGTATCAGTGGATTAATTGATAAGCGCACAAAGTATTGCCCCAGTGAATGAGCAAAGGTTAGTTCAGTAATGTTTATTAATTAAAAAAAAAAAAAGAATCTCCCCCCCCAAAGAAACATCTCGGCTTCCAAAGTGGATATGAAGGGTCACAATAAGAGTGGCAGCAGGAACGTGTGCATAAGCATTGGCCTAATATTTGAGAAATAACTTCTACTGTGATAGCTTCTAAATCGAACAAGTTATTATGATTTTCTTTTCGATAAAGCACGAGAAGTTTAGCATCTGATAAATGAAATATAATAAGACAAGTTGAGGTTAAAAAAAAAAAACCTCCAAGTTATGTGCGCGTTTAGCGTTGGGTACATCGTTTAGGCTATTTCAGAATCAAGGGAAATATATTTTCCAGCTTGTTAGTTATAAATTTCGTGGGAATTTCTCGATTGTGCAAATTTTTGATGCTGAATTGCGTTTCAGGGTGCACAAACCATTATTTCGTAGCGTTTCACTTTTTTTCTTTTTTTGTTTTTCGCCAGTGCATAAGTGAGACTATATTGTCCATACGACAGAGTGTGAATATGATTGGCGAGCTTATTTTAATCCCTTGTTTGCTCTCTCTCTCTCTCTCTTCTCTCTTCTTCTCTTCAGGAGGTTTTTAATATGTCAGGAATAAACCAGAGGTCGTTTAAGAATGAGCACTAGGCCTATTGGTCATGCTCGGGTGCTTTCTTTATATATTATATATATATAGATATATATATATTATATATATATATATTTTTTATATATATATATATATATTATATATCATATATATAATCCATATATATATACTTATAATATATATATATATTATATATATATATTTAAATATTTAAATTAAAACATATAGATATATATATATATAATATCTTATATAATATATATATATAAATATCCCCAAAAAAACTCATAAATTTCTGTAATGCAATGATACTTTACTGGATCGAACTTAATTACTGGTTGTAGTGGAAATATGAATTGGGGATATTACTCCATTATGATTACGAAACCCCACTACGCAAATCAGTCTTAAATTTCCACGTGGGATGATTCGAAGATTTGAGGTAATAGGTTTGAAGTGAAAAGGTTGAGTTAGTATGTGGTAGTTAGACGGTAGAGGTTGAGGGGGGAAGGGGTGTTGGGTCTTGTCTTCTCCCTACTTAACCAGATGGCTGATTTTACGGGTGTTCTGTGGGTGCTTGCGACCGACTTTTTATCTTTTTAATATTAGCGAGTCTGTTCCAGGTGCAAGGACAGGTCCTGGTGTCGTCTAAAGGTTCTATCTTTGCCTAAATAACACAGGACAGGGCCCTGCATGTAAGACTTGCAATGCCGGAACTAGGCCCTAGGGCACATCGAAGGTAGCAGCAGAGTTAGAGCCTTTCTCGAAGGGGTGTGTTTTATGCTCTCGGTCCTAGAAGACAGAATCAGAACTACCAAACCACCCCAACTTCCCATTGAATCTAGGGCATTCATGGTTGATTATGTTTATGTCGCGGCGATTTCCCTTTCAAATTTATGATACTTGGCATGGTTTTATGCATCTTCGCTAAAATAATTGATAATACACTAGAATATTAAAATATTTGTCTTCCACATTGTCGAAAATATACATTGGTAATGTTGGTAAATCCCGTGTGAACGAGAATTTCAAAATTGTTTCGTTTCTTAGTTTGATAGTACTTGCTATTCTTTAAATAATTACTATTACCCAAATTTTTTCTTTTTGATTGTTTAAAAATATCATTAGATTTGATATTGTGCATCATATGTAGCTTTATTTCGCTTGATAGAGCTTTCACGTAGAAAAAATATATATTTTTCAGCTACGAGTTGTAGTTGCCAGTTAGTGAATTTCGAAAACGAAATCTCTGAAATTTGTTCCGCTTCAGTTTTGGAACTTACTGTACTGTTGCAGGTAAAGATTGCATTGAAAAGATTAGCGCAATATCATTGTTTTTCATTGACCATTCTCTCCTAAACGAGACAGGCATTCTAATTACAGTGATTTTCCAGGAATTATCCTCTGGATGCAACATCAGTTTTTTTAATGCTGGGTTGATCGTCCGCCTCAAATGAATTTCGTTTAATAATCGTATGTCTATAGGGCACTCGAAAGATTGTGGCATAGGATTTTGGCCAAAACAAACTTCCTTTTACCATACTCTTAAATTTCTTCATATTCATGTCGGTCTTCTGATGGAGCTCATCAGGGCAAGCCTTCTATTCCAAAGTTTTTTTTTTTTCTCTTTATATCGAGCTTCAGTCGCTTTACTAGGAATCATTTTACCAATTATCTACATTTATGAGTCTTCTTCCCACGGCGTCCAAGAGCCTGAGCACCAATGCCTCCAGACCAATTTCGGTGATGAAAGGTACCATTTTACATCCTAAAAGCAAATTAGTGAGTGCCAATTTTAGCGTGGGATGTATATGCCGCCTATAATATATCTATTGTACGGTAGAGAAACTTTTGCAATCTATTTGGCAACCTTGAAAAAAGCTTTAGGACAAAATAGCCAGCATTAGAATCATCTATAACTCAAATAATGAAGCAAATAAAGTAATGTGGCAATAAATAAACTAGTATAAGGTATGAGAGGCCCCTGAAATGTGCACAAAAACACTTGTCAGTTTTGAAGACACAAAACACAAAATTTTGCCTTGGAGAAGAGAGAGAGAGAGAGGATGAGAGAGAGAGAGAGAGAGAGGGAGAGAGAGAGAGAGTTAAGACTAGTTTACACATGCGATGGCTGTCGAAAATTTCCTTTAAAGCATGATACGTGCTTAAGAGTGGATTCTTAACCCTTGTGCTCTTTGTAGGTAGGTCCCCTGAGTCATTTTTAAAGCTATACGTGCCTGGAGGGAAACGGAGAAGTGAGACTTTTAGTTCATGAAAGTATTCTTAAAGGCATGTTATAGCCTTGAAAAAGGGGCAAGTTACTATCAAACTGTATATCATTTCAAAGCTAAAGACAGGTTTCTTCTCTATATGTAAAATGTACATGAAAGGATTCAATTACTGTCCTTTATCATGTTAGCAATACGAGGAAAAGAAAAAACACAACTATGTCTGCTTGTTATTTTACTTAACTAAAATTGGAAATTTTGTAATCTATATCATCTCTAAATCCCATTAGTTTTTGTATAATTAGCTAGGAAAATTTCATGTTATTAATGGGTAATGAATAAATGTTTTTCGAACAACAGGGCTTCTGAATAACTAAGTATGTATATGAGTGTATCCAGGGAAATAAGAAGTTTCTACCAGGGTTGGTTCCATGGATACGGTAGTTGAGCCTATTAGAGTTGCCAAATCGTAATTTCAAGTAGCACGAGAACCAAAATAAAGTAGGTCGATCTTGGATCTCGAAGTGTTGAACTTTACAAATGATTCATACATTATTGAAAACATATAAAGCATATATTATTTTTTCAATCAAAACATATACATAACTAACCGCATTTTGAAAGATATATTAAAAAGTTTTGTGCTGTATGGCAAACTAGCTATCGTCAACGACCTGACATAGCCCGACAGAAAATGAGAAGCATGGTCAGTGCGGACTGCACATAAAGCAGGATACTCTGCCTTCATATCCTTTCAGTCTTTGTCATTTATTTTACTTTTTGGTTTTGGTTTATACAATGGGATTTTTTATATAATAGTATCATGACAAATGATAAACAAGAATATCATCAGTACCGAAGCTTTACCATAATCCTGCCGAAACGGACTCTACCTAAACACAGTAGTCAAAGTATACAGGGTTCTGCCTCACGTGGCGGTACTAAAAACCTATCTCCGCCCTTGTGGAAACGTCATCAGTTAACCAAAAAGGGACCATATCATTATGAAACTAGAAAATTTTTTTTTACGATAAACATTTTCATATAAATTTGCTGATGGCGTTTTTTACATCAAATTGTCTTCTTATTGCATGTTGCCATTATACTACGTTAAAGTAAAGAATGCTCTTTCAAATGTATATGCACATGCAAATACGATTACTTTTCAACCCACAACCACCGCACAGAAAACAAATTATCTACGCACAACAAAAATGTGCAATACTTTCATCCGTCACCTACAACATTCACGTTTCGTAGCGTATTCTGACTAAGGATGATGACAGAAAGAACTGAATAAATGGATTAGAAAGCTGATAAAATTTACTATATAATGCATAAATAAAAAACTGATAGTGTTTCAGAAAACTTTCGAGGAATTCGAGTCAAAGACGGACCAAAATTTGTTAATTTTATGTTAAAAATATTTACAAAAATTTTTCCTTACATAATTTTTCATCTTATTACATTTTCAATATACCATGTAAAAGTACAAATATACCCTTTCAAAGGTATATGGACCACATTACAATTACAATATTTTCAAACATATGATCGCGCACTGAAAAATTATCTTCGCACACAAAAATTATAAAAAAATTAAGCGTCGTGAGGAGATCTGAATCTAGCCCCGCCCCTTGTGAAACGCACAGATACATCCAGCCAGACTGACGAATAACTTTTCGTAATTTTTTTTCGGAAAATATTATAATCGTTTGAGCAGCATAATTAATACCTTTAGGTATACATTGTGTGGTTATATGTAAATTATGCATAAGGTTGGGGGTCGGGGGGGGGGGGGGCGGTCAGGTCGTTCGGAAGTATATTTATGTGATTGGGAAGTGCTAATGAGAAAATTGCGAAATGTGCGCCCGGTAATCATTTTCTCATCATTTATTCCTTTGATACGGATATCGTAATGATGTAATTCTTATGCTTTTGATATGGTTTTCTTTCTTGTGGTCAAGTCGATGCAAATGTAACTGCCATTTACACTGCCTGTATCCACATTTCTTTGTATTATTGCAAACAATACGTAGTTATAATAGGATTTGGAAAATATAATAATCTATATTCTAACCTTTAGCATAAAAAAAACGTTGCTTTCAAAGTTGAGGTATGAACACAGTGACAGAACTAAATTCACATCTTAAGGAATTAGTTAAAAATCTTGATAAATTAATACCGGAGAGAGAGAGACAGAGAGAGGAGCAGAGAGAGAGAGAGAGAGAGGAGAGTGTGTGTGTTCATGTTATAAAAAGTGGACTTGATGAGAAATACAGCAAACACCCCCCAGTATATAGGGAAAGTAATAAAAAGTAAGAATAAACATATGAAGAAAGCTGGAGTAGCTATGTGTGTTCAAACTGGTATATTTGTGCAATAAAAACAAGGCTTAGTAACTAAAAATGAGCAGAAGGGTATTTAAAAAAATCAAATATGTGACCTTCTACAAGATTTATCATCAAGATTTATGAAATAACACCATGTGATATGGATTAAATGTATAAAAACTCAGGGGTTCTTAAGTTAATTCAATGGAGAAGCTACGGGCAGTGTTACTCTTGTGACATCACAGTATTAGCTACTGCCCCCAATGCCGAGTTGAGCCAGAATATATATACTTTGATATGGGTATTAAAAAAACAATCAAGCATGTGACCCCTTTAAGATTTATCAAGATTTATCAAAAAAACCATTTGCAACTATGGAATTAAATGATAAAAACTAAAGCTTCTTTAAGTAATTCAATGAAGAGCACGGTCAGTATTACTCTTGTGTATCTGTCACAGTATGAGCTCCGCCCCCACTGCCGGTGAGAAGACCCTACAATTGGAACCTCTGCTAACCTAAACATACACAGGACCTCTCCTCTCTCTCTGCTCTCCTCTCTCTCTCTCTCGTATCTTATATATATATATATATTATATATCATATATATATACATATTATATATATATATTATATATATATAATACATATAGTATATATATATATATATATAATATTATATATATATATATATACAATATTTGTGTTCTTATGAAACAATCTTTCGCACACTATTTTCCTTAAAATAGAAGGAAAAATTTCATTGCATACATTTTATTTTAACTGCTCTTCAGTCCATTAGGCTATGCTATATATGCTACATTTATCTAATTTTATGAGAGAGAGAGAGAGAGAGAGAGAGAGATGAGGAGTGGGATGAAGGAGTAATATGGAAGGTATCAGGAGGCCCGGAAGACGGTGGGGAGTGGAAGTAGAGGCGCGGTCACGATCAAAGTGAGGCTGCTACCGCGGGGGCTTACGTTGGTTCATGGGGGAATTTGCAATATGAACGCGACATAGACGATACGTTCTATCACAAATAAAAATTTACATACTGGTGATACAAAAATCTTCATCGTATGTGGACTCTCTCTATCTCTCTATCTCCTCTCTCAAATAAGATTTCTGTAAATACTCTAGCCTAAAATAATAGATTTACAGTTTTCAGTAAATCAAGAAGGAAATATCTTAATATATTTATACTGGGCATGCCACATTATAAGGATATTACATATATATATATATCTTATATATATATATATATATATATATAATATATATATATATATTATATATATATAATTATATGTGTGTGTTGTGTGAGTGTGGCGTGTGTGTGTGTCTGTGCGTGCGTGTGTCGTGTGTGTGCGCGCCCGCGCGCGCGACATACAAAGTACAGCACGAAGGAAAATTTGAAACATGGAGATCTCCATGCGTTTCAAATTTCCTTCTTGGCTGTAACTGTATGTACGGCGGCTCGCACACAACACACACAAAACGTTTACACACACAACACACACCACACACACACACACATATATATATATATATATATATAGATAATATATATATTATAAATATATAGATATATATTATATATATATATTATACAATACACATATATAACACATATATTATGAAGTGTACACGTTAGCCGTATGAAAATCCATTGCTGCTATATTATTACCGCATTCGAGTCGAGATGAACGAAAACCCCTTTAAATGGGATTCATTGACCTGGCCAAAGCTTTTGACTATGTCAAGCGTGAGCTGTTCTGGGAGCTACTAATCTAGAAATGGATGCCCACCAAAATTCATAAAAGATCATGAGGCCATAATGATAATATGTTGGTGACTGTCATGGCTAATGGTAGCTTTACTGAAACCTTTCAAAAGGTAAGTCAGGTGTAAAAACAGAGTTGTGTCGCTGTTCCTACCTGTTTCCATATGTATAACTGTGTTGCACCTCATTTCAGCTGAATTTGCCTTAGGTATCTCAATTATAGAACAGATAGAGGAATATTCAGTCTCAAGCGGCTGAAGGCAAGAACTAAAGTAAATGTTACTGCTATTGTTGAGCTTCAGTGTCCGGACGACAACCCCGTCTGTGCTCAAACTGAAAATGATCTGCAAATATATGAATGCATTTGCAAATAGCTTTTTTTCTCGTCTTGGGCTCATTCAAACATTAGGAAAAACCCAAGTATTATATCAACCACCCCCAACTAAGCCGAGGAGTTGCACTACTATAAAAATTAATGGAGAAGATCTAGAAACTGTAGGACCGCTCCATACCTGGGAAGTCATCTATCTTCAAATACCAACTAATAAATATATATATATATATATCTATACGAACAATTAATATATATATATCAATATATATTATAATATCTATATGTGTGTGTGTGTGTGTGTGTGTGTGTGTTTGTGTGTGTATGTATGATGAGTATGTAATGTATACGTATATGAGATTTTTTCTTCTAGCAGTGATATTATGATTGTTGCTGGAAAACTAACTACATAGCGCACATTATTCGTGGGTCCATCATAATTGATAATCGGAAATAACAGGAGATATTTAATGCACCATTAGTATAATTGGAGTTAATTCTAATTCGGAACTTCTTCGTATTAAACAGTTTGCATTAAATGATTATAGAAGTTCATGGTAGACTCAGTCATAAAATTTATGAGACGCTTCTGATATGATTTTTTCAAGCACAAAAAACAGTGTTACACAAAAAATGTATGTAATATCTGAAGCGAGAAGAAATAACCTGGGATATCCCAGTTAAAGTTTGTTACTTTTCTTAGGTCCGCCTGTTGTACTGGAAAGCTGAGTACTAGACTCGAGTATTCTGCATTGTTATTAACAAATAGCAGTTCGTATAATCCCATCTTTTTTTACGAGTTATTGTCTTCTTTTTGTCTAAACAACCTTTTGTAATGTAGCACTCAAAATAAAACTGTTTAAGGATTAAGACCCACGTTGTTGAAATGAACTGGTATTGGCTTCGTAAGATTCTTCATCAAGTGCCAAGTGTTCCCAGAACATATTTCAAAATCTCTATGTAGATTGTTGTAGCAAGTGGTGATGTTAATCTTGACTGAGTATAGCCAAAGTTTTATCCCATCTGTTACATTAAAATATGCACCGACTTGGTTTTACATTATTAGTAAGGAAACAAACGTATACCATGACCCATTTACCAAATAGCACCCTCAATACTTATAAAAAAAGGGGGAAAATGATCGAGCCCATATCCATAAAACCTTAGTACTTTCATTGTTTATCGCTGAACGATTCTTTGTGGAGAATCATTATAGTATGTTGTGGTGTTTGTATGAGAGAGAGAGGAGAGAGAGAGAGAGAGAGAGTATAAAAAAAGCGAGCATAGTGCCATATTTCTTCACTTCAACTGCGAATCTTCAGTAGCATTTTTCCCGCCTGCAGCAAGCTTTGGAATTTCTCTTTTATCTCTGCATTCCTTGAATCATGTCTCCTTGAGAAAGCACAGTCGGTCTTAGATTTCTCAGTGTCTGAACCGTCATTCCTCCTCATTTTGCTTGCTCTAGTTCTTTACTTGGTCACTGCCAGAAAATGGCCATTCGGATGCCCTTCCCATCGGCCATTGGTTTTAGAAAAAGAAGTAATCATCATTAGAAGCAAACGAAATATACACAATGTAGGGAGGTCGCCCTGAACATCCTTATAGTGAATGCGCCTATAGAATAGAGCTCCATATGTTCAATTTGTCGCTGTAATTACAGAGGTTATTGTGCAATCCTCTCCCACCGTCGTTGGAAAACGACGTTCTTTTCGTATGATGCCCTCGTTCGTTGGTTCAGAGGCATGACATTTGCAGTTTTTCGTATGTGATGTTAGCATCAATCAGTTACTCATAATGACGCGCTCGATTCATACATGCAATCGCGCATGCACACACACACAAACACAGAACACAAATACACACACACACAAATACACCAAACACACCCACACAAACACACACACACATATACTAATACATAGATAATATATATATAATATATATATATATATAATATATATATATATATATACTATATTATTACGTATTGATCGCCTCGTCTACCAGCATTTAGTAAATGTTTCGATTGCTAAAAGATCAGCCATTTTCTCCCCTATTAACTTTGGGGGGGGGGGAGACACGAGGCAAGCCAATAGATCGGAATGTCCGCTTAGGCTTTAGCTTAAAGTAAGAGAGGCAGGCCAGGATGAGATAGGCCTCGATGTGGGCTTTAGGAATCCCTAACATAAGACCTCTTTTCCTTTCCAAATTTGCTGGGTGTTTTTGCATCTTTCAGAGACTGCCGGAGGCAAAAGGCGCAGCTCAGGCCATTTCGAAAAACAACCTCATCTCAGAGACTCTCGGAGGCAATAGGTGCAGCTCAGGCCATTTCGAAAAACAACCTCATCTCAGAGACTCTCGGAGGCAATAGGTGCAGCTCAGGCCATTTCGAAAAACAACCTCATCTCCCCAGTCCAGGCCAGAATCTCCAAGAGGACAGACGTGTCCTCTCCTCTGACTGACCCACAGATGTCAGCCCTTTGTGCAGCCCCATGCTGGTTGGCGCCGGAGGCCAGACCCCCTTCACATTCAGACACATGTTCAAGCCTCCAGGATTGAATATTTGCTGAGTCCGTGTCCTGTCTCGCTCGCAAGTGCTTCCTTACAGTCACCAAGATCACAATGATCCCTTTCGGAAACCAGCCTTGTTACACATCTGTTTATGGCCAGCTTTTCATTATTGTGAGATAGATTTGGTCCACGTGCGAACAAGTTGCATTTACTGTTCCCAGGCCATTCAATGGCCTCTTGTAAATAAACATATGTAAAGTAATTAGCTGAGTTTCCAAGCGACCTTTTTTTCTGAAAATAATAATACCAAAACCCCCCTTTTTTAAGGTAAGTTAAATTCCAGTTTCTTTGCATTTCCATATAGTATTTCCCGTTTACGTATTTGGTTTATACAAGGCCCCGATATGTAACAATACATACAATATATATATATTATATTATTATATATATATATAATATATATATATATCATATATTATATATGTATATATATATATAAATTTTGTCAACACACATACACATACACACACACACACACACACACACACACACATATATATATATATATATATATATATATATATATATATATATATATATATATATATATATATATATATATATATATATATATATATATATATATATATATATATATATGTGTGTGTGTGTGTGTGTGTGTGTGTGTGTGTATGTGTATGTGTGTGTGTGGGAAGGTAATTATTACGTTAATTGCTTTGAGGTTGAAGACTTCTATTATTATTTATGTTATCACTCTAATAGTTTATGTTGACAAAATGGTCATAAAATCAAGAAAACGAGCAAATTCATTTTACCATAAAGCTTACATAAATGTTCAGGCTTCAAGTTACCGTCGGTGGAAGCTACAGATTTTATGACAAAGACAAAAGTTTGTGAGATAACGAAAGTGCGCGTTCAGGAAGGCTGGAAGAATCATATAGCTTGGTGGTACACCACAAATCTTTTTCTTTATGATTCTGACAGTCCTGAGCCTTTGCACTCTCTAGAGATAGTAAAGGATAGAAAGAATTCCGGGAAAAGGAAAATTTTTGGGATAATCGATGTCAGGTCGTTCAGTATCGCTGCAAAGATTCAGGTCACGTTCAGTTATTTACTGGTATCGCTGTGATGGGAAGTTTGCATTCTCTAAGCCTTTGTTTTCATTGCAGTCGATTAAGGGATACAGCACCTGTTGGTTCTCTCTGCCACCTGGCGCTAATCCTGTGAGCCCCCAAGAGGACATGAGGAACGCTTCATGATAGCGGAGGTTCTTCGCTTCTTGGTTTTCGGCAGGAATTCTGATTTGACAACTTCTTTGTTTGGGGAGTTCATGACTGATTGTACTTTATTCTATTTAATATGCTTATCGTAAACCTGTACTTGAGGGTTCCTTATCTAGTCGTTGAAATCTTTGTTTTACCACTGTTCGTAATTATTTCTAAATACATTTCTAAATGCACCAGTAACCATGCTGATATTTCTTCACATATTTCGCATGGAACTATTTACTCCCTTGAGTTCAGTCATCACATTTACTTGCACCCGCTTTTCTCACAAACCTTTCCGAGTTCTTTCACCAGCCTCTGACACTTATCTGCAAACATTATACTTTTCTGTTCTCACTCACGCCCTCCTTATTTACATCAGATTTATAAACATTTATTTTCTTCCTTCTCTCGTATCTCTGCCAAATAGCCGCATTCACATAACAAGTGTACCATAAGCTGCTCAAGAGCATCTTATGTCCCACTCCCTCTCATGGTCGGGACCTTTTGCAAAGACAGATATAGAAACTTGTAAATGGAAGTCTTCAAAGACTTCAGTTGTCAACCAACTTAATCTTAATTTGACAAAATCTAACTGATATTTGAGAATGGTAAAAATTATTGGATTCGACTTCTCTAAATGATGTCGCACGTGTACACAAAATGTCTGAAAGCAAAGTGATATGATAATAGGAGGAATGGTTCACTTATTTCGCAAAAAAAAAAAAAAAAAAAAAAAAAAAAACTAATTGCTCCACGTATTAAGTTAAAGTTCAATTCCAGATTCTATTCACTTGAGTAGTGACAAGAGGACCAACACAAACAAATGATATTAAGACAAAAGAAGACATACAAAAGTTTTCTTTTTTCCTCTTTTTTTTTTGCAACTGTGAAAAATAAACTAAGATTTGGACCCCAATATCCCAAGAGAAGTTTATCCTTTTAAATTCAGAAAAAGATTGAGAGGCAAAAAAAAAGATACCATTGAGAATCGAATAAAACCTGATAAGACCACTTCAAAAGTAAGAGATATTCCTAGAAGAATCATTTGAATCAAGAGTTGCGAAATCCTCAAAAGTGGGACGAATGTTCACGTAGTAGGTAGAGTGGGGTAAAAGGCCTCCCCCTATTTTCTTGCTTATTACATATCATAGCAACATAGTCAACTGATCAGTGCAGCAACACCATCTGCCTGAAGCTTTCTATACCAAACAGCCAGGGAGAACTAGAATGGGAAACAGCCAGCACGCATTTTTCTTCTTTGGACACTTTTCATGTAAGTATGCGTGCTATATCAGGGATATCCTGTACGGACATTTTGTCAGTAAAGTCCGTACTTTAACTACAGTTACTTTAAATGAGAACTAAGAAATATCTTGAAAACTTAATTGAGGTAGATGACTTCACTACTTATGATCGGCAGCCCACCTGGATCAATTGCCAGATACACAGCAAATGGAGGGTCTAATGCTGATTGTTTCGTACTCTGGCTACATCCAGAAGGCCACCACAGTCACAGGACTTTAGCCAGAGAGAATGGAGTAATGTAAAGAAACAAATTAGTCTACCTTTTTTACTTGTCATTCTTGTTCTTATGTAAAATTCATCCGTTATTTCTTTTATTCGTGATTTGTGTTATTCTTGGTGCTATATAAAGTAAATTTATTTCTAATTGTGCTGTTACAGCTGCAATGTAGAGGAAGTGTCTGGAAGTGTCAATTTATTTTACAATTTTGCTCATTTCAGTTCCTATGAATACCAGAAATTTCCTAGGTTTTACAAGAAACTAAGAATTATAAGATTAATTATTCGTGAATATTTTTGTGTGGAACGGTAAATTTTTTATATTTAGCAAAAACAGACGCCTATTTTTCAATATAAGTGGATGTTTTCATGAAGTACCACAATATCTTAGGTATGGGGCAAAAAGCCCCCACCCTGGGCTTCTTACCCCACCCATGGGGTAAAATGCCCCCTTTGTTCTTTTTTTTTAGGTCATGTTTTTACTATCCTAAATTGATAACAGCTTCTCATGATTATGATCGTTGATAAACCAATAACAAAGCTTTCTAGAAATATCTCTACTATGTCAATAGCTGAAATACTGTAGACGATATAAGCATTTCTCCTTAAGGGGGGCTTCTTACCCCACTCTCCCCTACTGCTCCCTCTTCCTTTACAAACATATAAGCGCAAAACAAATTCAGTACAGAGTGTATACATAAATCAATTCATGGATAAACATACACGGATATGCATATATATATATATATATATATATATATATATATATATATATACATACATACACATATACATGTATATATATGTATATATATATATATATATATATATATATATATATATTATACATATATGTATATATAATATATATATATGTATATATATCTATATATATATATATATATATATATATATATATAATATATATATATATATGTATGTAATATATTATACATACTATATATATATATATATATATATACATAGTTTATAAGTATAAGAATTGGAAGAACGTGATTATTATATTTATTAGAAGTCGATTGTGTTCTGCCCGTTAGGCGCTAACTTTTGTATGGATTTCGAAACAACCTTCAGATTGCAGTTAAGACATGAAATCCGGTTGGCAAAAAGGGCAAATAAATCAACCGCCTGTCTAACTGTAAGACAGTTCATTGACTGTCAGTCTGTTTGCCTCTTGTTATGTTGTCATAAAATGCCTTTGTCATTCTCAAGAAATCATTCTCTCCCTTTAATGGGCAATCATATGTTCGGTCCATCGAACCTTTACGTGTTTATACACATTGACGTAATTCACATACAAATAACAGTTACATATCAATAATAAAGTATTTGCAGTATTAACTGCACAAAATATACGTACTCATAATGCGTCTATAGTAAACAGAATAAAAACCCCGAGTTTAGTTGTTATTTTTCAGTCTGATCTGGCCCTATTTTTATTAAGGTCATATTGCTATGAGTATAAGATATATTTCCTTATCCTCTTATCATACAGAACTTCGAAAGATTTGTCTCACAATGATATGAAAGAGAAGTAAGTTCATTTATCGCATGCCTTAACATTTTGCAAAGTTATTGGTGATCAGTATTGATTCCTTCGGTAAACCAAATGTAAAGTGAAAAATAGCTTCGGTCAAGATTCTCCACGAAAATGAACAATTCTCGTGAATAAATACTGGTCTCTTTTAGGCACGCTAAAGAAAAAGACAGGATGAAATATTGCTATATTGAAAAGGATAGAGCAAAAAATTAATATTTAGAAGAGTTTTCCAGCTACAGAGAGAGAGAGAGAGAGAGAGAGAGAGAGAGAGAGAGAGAGATTATCCCAACAAAGTTCTCCAAAAAATATAAGAAGTTGGGTGAGGTTGTCATAACAAAGTTTGAGTGCTACCTTAATTAACGACAATCTGCTCTGGCGTAGATTTTCCATAATATCATATAAGTTTTAAAAAAAATCGTCTTCTTTGGTGAGCAGGGAAAAAAACAGTTCTTATTGCACGGTAGTAAAAACCTGCGTTGCATATCTTAAGGAATATTAGAAATAAAAGAAAGAAGGTACCCTAAGTCAGTTTTCGAGGGATTATGGTCTGGGCTTTGTCGGAGAGAAAAGAGGCTGGAATGACGAGTGTGTTGACCCAGCGGCTTCATAATGACCGGTAATTTCCCATTCATGCGACTGCTCCCTTTGGCAAGGTGAAGGGATTCGTCGACGTATCCTCTGATAAATGCGTTCCATTATCTGTTCACATTTACATATGATAAACGATGATGTTTTGTTTCGTGAAGGCCTAATGAATTTATGGTGCACAGAAGCAATTTTTCTTCATGTACGCAGCAGTCTACGATGTGTATTTTGTTTTTCCCTTCTACGGCACAAAAAATGCATCAATTCCTTCGGTCCTTCGTCCATAATCTATAGATGAATATTATGTAAATATTCCACTGTGAGTGAGAGCGCGAATGAGCTCAGCCGTTCGACAGCATCATTATGTGATCTCTTTATTTCAAAGGCTGAAGGATTCCGAAACGTTTTCATCGTCTATTCCCAAAAATTGCCCCATATATATGTATATATATATATATATATTATATATATATATATATATATATATATATATATATATATGTATATGTAGAATCATTTTTACCAGATACATATGTAATTGTAATAGCCCTCTTAACTTATCAAATTCTTTGCTCTTTTTTGGATACGCTAGGCACTGCAAAGCCTCGGTATCGTGGGCTCATTTGCCGCTACCGGACATCATGATTTCTTCATATCTCTTTGGAAGTTGGATCTCGAGACTTTGTAGTAACAAGCGTATCCAAGAAAAGAGCAAAGAATTTTAGAAGTTAAGAGTGCATTGTGGCTATTACAATTACACATACACACGCTTATATATATATATATATATATATATATATATATATATCTATATTATATATATATATATATATACATATATATATATGTAAATGTATATAACTGGTGACCCTTGGACTCAGGAGCCGACCCCGCCCCCCTCCCTCCCCCTGCCATTTAAAGGCCTTTCCAGCCAACGAATGAGGTCCATAACCCTTTGCCAGGGGGTTCCTCTGCATTGAGGTACACTATATCTGTACGTCACGACCTTGAGATTTCATAGTACTCCAAAGTGCAAATTGCGCGTTATATTTACCATCTTGGTAGTATATAGACTGATCTAATGTTTGTTGTTGCCATAGAGAGAGAAGAGAGAGAGATAGAGAGAGAAGAGAAGAGAGAGATTATCTGGAAACGAATAGTTAAAATGACTGCAGATTTGATGTTTACGACGAAAGAAGGAACATGGGAACTGTATAGCTACAAATTACTGAAGGGATTAAAAGACCTTCAGCATAAACGGAAAGAGTGACAAAGTGTCTGGAAGGGCCTTAGTCATAAGCAGCAGGAGACCGAGAGTGTGTGGCAAGATAAAACATTGGGTGTTGAGATGGAGGCTATCTCAACTTCGAGGAAGCCTTAGAGTAGTGGCAAGAGAGATCTGGGTGGTGCTTATCGTATGCGGGGCTCGACCTACTGTTTATAAGGCCTCCAAGTGGGTACATGAAGAGGTTGAAGCTCTGAAAGTTTTCTGCAAAGTGGAATCACATTTGGGTCAGCAGTTTGTGGATGAAGGAGAGAGACAAATTTGCCTTTTTTTCAGTAGCCACAGGTAAGCAAAATAGCTTACGTGTGTACCCACACTGGTTTTATGTCAAAATGTTGCTTCATTTCTAAGTCTATATATTATGATAATTCTTCAGGATTAGCATATACTTACTGGTATTGCATGCGTGATTCTGTAAGTGATGTGATTCTGATGATGATGATGAAGTTTTCGGTTCCTATACCTATAAATACCTATAAATCTGGTTCGGCGAAATAGAGGATGAAGATCTTGGCGGTCCTTTATTGCACTGGAAGTCCTTGGGCTTGAATCTGATTTTCACTAAAGTGAGCAATTTTACCAATGTAGTAGGTAATAATAATCCTCATACTCATAGTGTCATTCATTCAACATTTGACCCCTGCATTAAAAATGGTTCTCAGGGAGCATTGAACGCCATGCAGCGCCAATCTCTTCAGATTTTAGTCTTTCGAACTTTAACTTTCGTTATCTGTAAGTAAAAAGAACGGCATCGGAGTGAGCGACCAAAGAGCAGTTACAGGGCCATATGGTTAACAGCGCACTGCACACAATGACAAGTCTGGTTTGCTGTGCTGGTGCTGTAATCTAAAGTTTTCTCATTTTTTCTTCTCAGAAATTGCTCAGCCGTCACAAAGATTCCAGTGTCACTGCCATCCTTCCAATGCGGAAGTAATCTCGTGACTTCAACGGGTTCCTTTTTTTTTTTTTTTTTTTTTTTATTTGAACGGGAGAATCCTCCTCCAGAGTGCTTAAGCTGTATGAAAACTGCGTTGCTTTCGTTATAGGCGATTTTTCTTTTATTTTCCTATCCATATTTTTTTTTTCATTGGTAAAAAACTTTTATTTTTTTTTTTACTTTATTTTTTTATTTTTTTTTTGTCAAGCATTTAACTAATCGTAGCGTGAAAGTGACATTAACTTTTTCTGGCTATCACCTCACGTACCAATGTTTGTATTTTCATTTTTGAAAATCATTATCTTCTAACCACAATGTATTATTAAGAAATATGGAAAAGGACGGGCAAGGTTCTAGAAGTCTTTGTGCTGAGATTTGTGGTTACATTTAGAACTTCAGATTCTCATAGCCGGACTCCCCTCACTGTTTAAAGACCTCCCTGTTGGATTTGGCCCTGTGAGAGCTTCAATAAATATAACACAAATGGCCCTATGAAAGCATTAATGAAAATACTGTAATACATTATGTTTATTTCAAGGCTTCTTAATATTCAACATGAATCATCACATCCCGTAATGATTCCGCTTGAAACCACCGAGGGAAAAGACGCCCAACATTACTCGTGGTATAAAAATGGTCTGAAGTTCTTAATTACCTCGAACTCGAAGGTGAAATGTGAAATAAGCATATAACTCTTTATATCTATGATTCCCACGACGCCATTTAAAAGGCCAATTTCTGGCCACTTCTTTCAAGAAGTATTTATGCTACAGCCAGACAGTCAGACAGACAAACGAACATACATTGAAATGCGTTGCTGGCTGGATGGTTCTCAGGGGTGTTATTCATTTGCATATGGCCGAATGGGAAAAGGGGATCTGTCCCGGAGGATGACCAATGCTTTGGTTTTTTACTGATCAGGAGAGGGAAAATATTATTTTATATTTACAACACAAAAAGACATTTTTGGCATTATACAACACTGGGTTCACTCAGTCTTAAGTACATCTCGGCGTAGAGATTTCGTGTTTTTGTTTTTTTAATATAAAGATTTGTACTCATGTTTACTTCAGAGAAGAGCAAAATTTGACCATGAATAGCCTCTTTCATATACACTGCAAGCTGAAATTACCAGCAAAAACGTTCCTGAACAGGTTATATGGGTAGATCTCGGGGATTCTTTTTGAAATTCAATCCACGTCTCATTCGGTTATAAAGTTCGATTCAAAAATCAAACATGAAATTTATCATCCATCCTATCAGTATCATTATAGCTCACACCCAGTTTTTGCAATGAGTTATCGGAATGAGAGTTCCATTATTTTAAAGCTACATTAACACATTATTTGTTACGACTTTAGTCAACATTGGATACCAAAAAGGTGTAATACAACGACTAATAAAGAACTTGTGAATTCCCTCAACAGCCGTACTTCCGGTACCTGGTGTAAAGTAGGATATAGTAGTCTTTATAGATAGATAGATAGATAGATAGATAGATAGATAGATAGATAGATGATAGATAGATAGATAGATATACTCTTAATTGCACCGCTCCCACCATCTTTTATATTCAAATCAAGTAGAAAAGGAAAAGTGGAAGTTTTATTGCCGTCACATAGGAGGACATCGTATTAATTTTTTTACGGCTTAGGAGAGGCCCAATATCGTTTATGTCTTCAATGAAATGAAAGAAACGTTATCACCCAGCCTCACTCGGCATCAGGGGCGCCTTAGCGATAAATTTCTGAGTTTTCTTTGTGGTTTTCAAATTTCCTAATTGTTTAGAGAAATAAATCAGATTTAACTGTTACTGAGAATCTACTTCGTGTGAGATACCTCTAATAAACTGCAAAGACTATTCATCATAGAGTTTTAATTTCATTATTCTTTATATTTCCAAAGAGTTTATTCCCCATCTTTGTATCTAGACTTGTTTTTCTACTTCCAGCAAAAATTGATCTTCAACGTACATGGCCTTTGTTCTTGTAACGCTAGTTTAATATAAACTAATCAGCCATTAATCAATCACTTATCAAATCCATCGTATCCGAAAACCCAAGAATGTTTTGGATTGTGAGTGAGTTAGATTTCCAAAACACTTTTGGTAATAGTTTGTTGGGGTCATTTTCCCGCAACACGACTGAATATCATCTAGATGAAAATGAAAAAAAATTTAGTCATCAGGCTTTGCGGTGTCATATGGGTGAAATGTCTTCGGAAGAATTAAAAGCTATTGCACCCCTCAAGAAATGAAGCTATTGAACCCCTCTAGAAGTGCAGTAGCGCTGTTCAAATTGGAGTACCATTCTATTAATTTCAACCACGTGAACATTTGATTTACTATTTAATGAGTTTTGTATTCCTCCGAGATTTGATTTTTCTATTTATATACGTAATTTGATAATAATAATAATAATAATAATAATAATAAAATAATAAAACAACAACAATAAAACAACAACAACAACAACAACAACAACAACAACAACTTTCAAAAGTTAATTTTAGAATATAATCGATTACATTCTAAAATTAACTTTTGAAAGTTGTTGTTGTTGTTGTTGTTGTTATTATTATTATTATTATTATTATTAATTATTATTATTATTATTATTATCAAATTACGTATATAAATAGAAAAATCAAATCTCGGAGGAATACAAAACTCATTAAACAGTAAATCTAATGTTCACGTGGTTGAAATTAATAGAATGGTACTCCAATTTGAACAGCGCTACTGCACTTCTAGAGGGGTTCAATAGCTTCATTTCTTGAGGGGTGCAATAGCTTTTAATTCTTCCGAAGACATTTCACCCATATGACACCGCAAAGCCTGATGACTAAATTTTTTTTCATTTTCATCTAGATGATATTCAGTCGTGTTGCGGGAAAAGCAAGATGCATGCAACCAATTTCGCATAAAGGTATAACCAATATGCATCTGAAAAGGAAACCAGCGCTCATTAACAAGGGAAATATTTCTGGGGAAGTTGTAATTTAAATCCGGGTTGTGCATCCGACGCTCGAAACTGGGTTAAAATGACTGGTCATAGCTAATCACGACTGCTTGACGTCAAAATTGGACTTCCAATCAATGAAATGTTTCAGTTGCAGATAGGCATATGTGTATATATATATATATATATATATATATATATATATATATATATATATATATATATATAGATAGATAGAGATAGATAGATAGATAGATAGATATATCAGCAATAAGTCACCAAACAGCACGTGACAAATTTGTTCGTAAATAGCCACAAGAAAGGTGAAAAATCAAAGACCAGGTACCTGGTCTTTGATTTTTCACCTTTCTTGTGGCTATTTACGAATATAGATATATGTATATACATATATATATATACCGCATATGAGGAAGATAATGAACAAACATTTCCCAGCAGTTGATGTGAAATTCATCATAAGGAATCCAAAAACCATAGGCGGATTCTTTCGACACAAAGAAAAATTGCCTACTTTGATGCGGTCTGGCCTAGTTTACTTGTATACTTGCTGTTCGTGCAACGAACAGACTTACGTTGGAAGCACTCGCCGACTGCTCAAAGTACGATGTGACTCACACATAGGCATTAGTTACCGCACAGGGATGAAGCTTTCTAGTCCAGAGCTTTCAAACATAAGAAACCATGCACAAATATGCAAATGCAGAATCAACTACGATGATTTTCAGATAATTTTATCCAGCCCTAATGAAAACCAACTCCCTATACTCGAATCCTTGGCCATTAAGCACCTCGTTCCAACATTGAATAACAACACTACAGCAGTTCCATTGTACATTGCTTAGACCGCCCACCCTTATCTTCTTTCCTTGGTTATCTCGACTCCACCTCGCTCTGGCAGGCCTTTCAGCAACCGAACCTCGGGTTGTAAGGTTTGTTTTGTATATTTTTAATTTTTGTTTTCTTAACAACTTTTACTTAGTGTTTAATACATTGTGTGTTTTTAGTTATTTGATTTTTATTTAAAAATTTCTATATACATAAATTTTTTTTCTCGTGCTTATTTGTTTGTAAAAATTTACGTTAATCTTGCTGGACAAGTTTGTAATTTATGCATTTTGTTTTTTTTATAGCCTTGAAAATGAGACAAAAGTCTTGAAACGTTGGCACCAATAAAGCAACCCATGTATTGAGCTGTTTTGCCTTTTCACCTGTATATATATATATTATATATATATATATATATATATATATATATATATATATATATATATATATATATATATGTATGTATGTATAAACACGCACACACTCACACACACACATATTATATAATATATATATATATATATATATATATATATATATATATGTGTGTGTGTGTGTGTGTATTGTGACGAAGTGCCAAGTATCTGGTTACTACACTTATAAGTCATGAAATAGTTACCTCATAACAGCCAGACACATGAACCTTCATCTCAGATAAAATACAATTGAATACTCTTAAAATCTTATCAATATTGCAGAAAATCAGACTAAGTTCATTAAAACAGGTGTGAGGTAATCTTATATGTAATCAAATTAATTAAAGGGCATCACTCCATCAACAACTTTAAAAGTTTAAGTATTTCCCTGGTTCTAACTCACTTCAATTAAATTGAAGGAAAACAGCTCAATTACCACTCTATATTTCTGCCTAAACAAAATTAAATATACGTGTAAAAAAATCCTAAAAATTTTAAATACAAAATTTTTTTATCAAACTCAAAATTTATAATTGAAATTCACAATCCCAGGAAAATTTGCTATTATCTGAAAACAACACAAAGTTTAATTAATTCTTGAATAAATTATAAAGTAAAATTAAGTCATAATTAATTTATCACAAAAATCATGAAAATTAACTTATCAAGGAATTAAATTATTCAAGAAAATTCAAAGAGTTAAGTAATAACTAAAACTTGAAAATCAATTCACAAATGTTAAACCACAACAATAAAACTTGAAAAGAATCCTAGGTAAATGCAAAGTGATTCACAAGTGTTAAACTCAATTAAAAATTCAGTGATTAATTAAAGAAAAATTTTTTTTAAATCAAATTGTGAATGCAAAACAAAACACACAATGCACAGGGATATCAAATTCACCTCCAAAATGTGAAAAATAAGAAATATTAACACAGAATAAAAGAAAAATACTTCAAAATAAATAATGTGTAAAAAATGAACTAGTTTCACCAATCCATTGTAAATCAGTTTTTGAGTTTCAAGTTAAAACTTGTAATAACACATTACCTCGGTAACAATTATGTTTCTGCTGCAGCTAGCTCCAAAAATTCACCATATTCCAAAAATTCACCATAGTACTCAAAAAGGCGCCGTTGCATACCTTTACAACGTCTGTTCAGATTCTACAAATAAGCACTAAGCAATATTAAATAAATCTAAGAAATACCAAATCTAAACTTTATGAGTGACCGACCACTAGTTATAAAATCTTTATGTTTATGTGAATATCAAGTCATACGGGAGAGAGAGAGAGAGAGAGAGAGAGAGAGAGAGAGAGAGAGAGAGAGAGAGAGAGACTCTCAACTAACACGAATGATCTCTGATATCGGAATGAACAAAAATTTGCCCTCTTAGTATGGAAACTGATCAGTGTTTCGGCCCCAAAATGGTTGGGCGAACGATTTTGGGAATGAGGGACAGCTAATATCATAAAAATTCTCCTTCAAAATAATAACTAGAATGAAAGTGGGATTACAATCATAAATAACATTTATTGTTACACGATTTAAAACTTAAAACTCTTTTGAAATAAAAAATATGATTACAGAATTTTCTCAAATGAAATTAAGTTTCGTCCTTTCCTTGAGTGACGTCACAAATCTCTCCATTTAAAATTTAAAGTACTTACAAGTCAACATATTCTCTTTTGACAAATCGAGAGATATAAGAGTTAATTTATCAGTAATATTAAATACTTTTCTTTACTCTAACTACTTATATGAAATGAAAGATATCAGACGTATGTGAAATGTTTAAGCCAGAAGTCTTTTAGAACTATCTTACGAAAGATGATGCAATCTTCATGTGGTTTCTCGACGGTCAGCATCGAATGAGTGTTTACAAAAAATAATAAATAAATAAATAAATAAATAAACTTGAACCATGACCTCATGTGATGACCGCAATTTCCTGCTTCGAACGCACAATGCTAGTCTCTAACTCTCTTTTCACATTCTACGTTATTCTTAACTTTTAAATTATACGAAATCTGAGCATACATTAATAGAAGATATTAACTCTAAGCAAAATAAGGAATCTGAAAATCTTGCAAACACTTCTACAACACTTTATACAGTTACGTAGAAGATGATATGCATTGCATATATATATATATATATATATATATATTATATATATATATATATATATATATATATATATATATATATATATATATATATATATATATATATATATATATATATATATAAACCAGATCTCTTCTATCACATCCTTAATTCTTTAGCTCGAATTTGGGATTTTTCAAAACTTTTTGTGTTTCTTTGCTGAACATTTTCTAATACAAGAATTTTTTTTATTTTCATTTTGATCAGATGTGTCTGGTAAAAGTTGAAAGGTAAGATTTTCAGTATTTGATTCTTTGTACTACCCCATATGTTACATGATTCCTCGTAGGACTAGGGAACAGTATCTGATTTTCTTTTTGTTTTATTTCCGTTGAATATTTCCGAAGTGAGTTTAACTAGGAAACACTTCTAGAGTTCCTTCTTTGTGACTGACAAGATAAAAATTCACGGGATCATCACCTAAATCGCAAAGCTGATGAGAGTAACATTTGTTTATACCTTTCTCAGTTCTTTTTTCGTTTGCTACTTACGCTAACTATTTATTCTGTATTGCCTATTTTTACGAAACAAAAAAAAATCTTCAAAACCATCAAAAGAGCTCTCAGCCATTTGAATTTTTGAAAAAAGACGATGAATGATTTTTACTAAGTATATTTTATCTGATTGTCATGTAGAGAGAGAGAGAGAGAGAGAGAGAGAGAGAGAGAGAGAGAGAGAGAGAGAGAGAGAGAGAGAGAGAGACCCTGGACTCTATCAACGAGCAAAATTTTACTCTCCTGACAGAAAGACAAGTGGGGTGGATATCGAGTGTCATTTTCTAGCACAGTCTCTCGTTAACTTTTCACGGATCGATGGCAATATTCATCATTAGGTAACGAATTCCAACAGGGCAGTTTAATTACCGTTAAAAACTCAGCTTCACAAAGGCCGGCTGCAGCTACTGCTATTTACGCTTGGTAATATTCTTTTTGAAGAGTAATTAACGCCATTCCACAGGAGTGAATTGGTTTTAAATTATGGTTACTATGATTGATCTCTCTTCTTTATTAAAAATATGAGAATGCAGAGCTGCTACTCGCAAAATGATGCATATATATATATATATATATATATATAAATAATCATCACATCGAACCGGGATTCATTTATATATCATTCGAGCTACAAATGTCCTTTAATATCTAAATTCACTCTACCTCGGAATTGATATATTTTCATATATGTACCGAAGGGGAATTTTTTTTAGTTGATAAGAATTTCGTCCCCACATGGGATCGAACCACTGTCCAAGTGGACGGGAACGAAATCAGGACCCAGTGACGCTATCAAGTCAGCTAACAGAGACGCTATAAGTTTCTATCGAGTCTGACCTTACAAATCACCCTCGAACTCGGTGTATTCGTAATTAGAATCGATATGAAACCCCGTCTACCATGTTAGCCAATTCGAGCGTTTGACACACGTAGCCTTGTTATGAATAATCATCACATCGAACCGGGATTCATTTATATATCATTCGAGCTACAAATGTCCTTTAATATCTAAATTCACTCTACCTCGGAATTGATATATTTTCATATATGTACCGAAGGGGAATTTTTTTAGTTGATAAGAATTTCGTCCCCACATGGGATCGAACCACTGTCCAAGTGGACGGGAACGAAATCAGGACCCAGTGACGCTATCAAGTCAGCTAACAGAGACGCTATTTGTAGCTCGAATGATATATAAATGAATCCCGGTTCGATGTGATGATTATTCATAACAAGGCTACGTGTGTCAAACGCTCGAATTGGCTAACATGGTAGACGGGGTTTCATATCGATTCTAATTACGAATACACCGAGTTCGAGGGTGATTTGTAAGGTCAGAATCGATAGAAACTTATAGCGTCTCTGTTAGCTGACTAAATCACTGACTAAATCCACAAGTAATTTCATAGGTCATGAGCTCTCGCAAAGTATATTTTTCTTAATGATTTTCATTTAGGTAATTACTGATGCCTTGCCAAACAGACACTCATGCACATACACATACACACACACACACATACACGCAGGAGAGAGAGAGAGAGAGAGAGAGAGAGAGAGAGAGAGAGGGAGAGAGAGAGAGAGAGAAGGGTCTGTTGGCGAAGCCTCAGATATTCGTCTTGCAGTCTGGTTGCTATTATGTTTTATCATCATTTTCTACTGCTTTCGCACTTTTGGTCATCGTAAGCGAGAGAGATAAAATAACAAGACAATAATAGAAAGGAATAAAAAAGAGAACAAGAAACCTGGTTAACCTCTCTGAACTTGTTTGTGATTTATTGCCCCTTTTATTTTCTTTTTCTTTTTGCTCTCATGAACACCCATTCTCCTTTTTCATTATATTTTATTACTTCGCGTTTTTCATCTTAAGGATGACAAGCAATCATAACACGATGGGGCAGTTGTTTTTACTCTCTTTTCTTTACTTGTTGCTTCCAGGTACCACCATCCCTCTGTGGTATTAATTTCCCAAGGCTGATTTCCCTGAGAATCAAAATTATGATCCTATCAATGACTTGTAAGAGATGTACAGATCACACAAGTCATAATTATGCCGTAAGGATGTCAGACTCATTTGTCAAGCACATAAAGAGCTATGCTGGGACGTTCAACATAAATAACTACCGATTACATTCTGATGTTAATACAATATTGAAAGAAATGATACTTTAATTTCATCCATTTCCGTCTCTATAAGTGGATAATAGCGTTTTTTTTTATAGCATTTATGTGACGTCATGATTTTGCAGAAAACCAAATGGAAATTCATGCAGTATTTGGAAATGAATGATCATTAATTTTGTTTTACCTGTTGTCTTCTATGAAAAGCAGTGATGTTTGCGAATACAGTCGATAGGGCGTTAGTGGTACTTTGGCGAATCGCTATCACATAGCACTCTAATTCATTTGCTAGTAGAGAATATATAATTCAAAATAATGAATCATCTCTGAGAAATACCAATGGAACATGAATTTTGTTACATTGTCAACTGCTTTATGCTGATAATGATCATGATAGCTTTATGAGCATTCATTATGAACGTGCAATCTTAAAGAGAGAGAGAGAGAGCGAGAGAGTAAGAGAGAGAAGAGAGAGAGAGAGAGAGAGAGAGAGAGAGAGAGAGAAATAAAACCCTCTTACCAGCATGACAAGCCTCGACTGATTCAAGTGTTGTTGCGAGAGGCGCGAATATCTATTTTATCGCTTAATCATGAGTGAGAAATGAGGATGAAGATATTATGGAAAAAAATATTCTTCTGGGTGATCTCAGAATAGCTAACGATTATTCAATGTAAATATAAAAGAAAAAAATATATATGTACATACACACACGCGCGCGCGCGCACACACACACACACACATATATATATATATATATATATATATATATATATATATATATATATGTGTGTGTGTGTGTGTGTGTGTGTGTGTGTGTGTGTGTGTAAATCAGCTTTGAATCTCTTTTTCGCATAAGCGTTATTCCGTTCCATCTTGACAAATGACATTCACGGGGGAGGTATTCATGAAACAAAATGTTTGGGACATAATTTAGATATTTTCTTATATTTGACTTAGTTTATACCAGACGATATTTGAGCTCCGTTAAATCAGGCGGTGCGATGTGTCTGATGTAACAACGAACATTAGTGTAGCATGTTCCCATAAAAAGATATGACGTAGAAGTTAATCACTTCAGTTTTAAAGTTAATTGATATTATGTTCTGTATCTGAATTTTTTTCTCGTTAAATTTTGTTATTAACGTGACGAGCAAACACAGCGCTTAGTCCACAGCTTAATTAATGTTGGCTGATAATGCGGTCCCTTGTTCTGTTAGTTGTTAGTAATGTCACTTTGTTGTGATATTTTATTCTTGGTGGTTGATGTTATTTTATCATTCTTCTTTGTTTATGTTATGTAAAAACTGTATTATTCAAATAGTTTGTTTTCATCCTCCGCGGTGGTTTGTGAGCGAGTGGTGATGTCTCCGTGGACTTGTCGGAGATGCTTTCGACTGAAGGAGGCAGCTGATCTCTGAGCCTTATTACTCCTGGTGACTGTTGCATTTGCTATAAAACGCCTGCTTGGACATACTATTATTATTGAAGGATTCCTCTTCATCCTGCCTCACCGTCGACTCATTAAATCTCGAGGGGCTCTCGCTTAGCCAAGGTATAAGTGGCTAATATTTTTGGAATGTTCAGACGTTCGTTGTGAGGTCTTGGCCTTGGTTTGATTTGGACATCCCGGGTTTTCTGGAGGATCATCCTCGTGGACGTAGGATCGCTGTTGTATGGCTACAACTCTAGTATTTCGGAGGAGGGAAACCACCGTTAGGTTCACTTAGTTTGCAATTGATAGGTTGTTCTTACCTTCCGTATACCTTCTCCTGTCTGAACCCCCTTCCCCTTTTGGATGTGTCTTTGCTTTGCTACCTTCACTGGGTAAGTGTGTTGTTTTTTGTAAATATTTTTGGGTGATTGGTTTTCATTAATATATGTATTCCGAGGCTCAGGAATAACTTCTGTCTTGATGTTCTTGTATTACATTCAAGTGTTTTTGTGGCGTTTCAATTCCTCCCTTGAATTGATTTTTTCACTTTTGATATTTTATGGGAGCTATTCCACTAATTGTGGACTTAGCTTGTGGTTGTGAACAGAGTTTTGTATGAAAGGAGTTTATCTTTTAGTGGCGGTGGAAAAGGGCCGTTACAGTAGATAAATAAGGGAAAATGGATTATATTTAGACATTTTATACTTTTCATGACAAGGGCAAAGATGGAGAGTTGCTTCAAGTAAACACGAGACAATGGAAATAAAACATAGTTATTATCAAAATGAAAGGACGCATTGAACAGTTTAAATCAGAAAAGACGACAGATTTGCTTCTATTTCAATTATACATTTCTCATCTGCCCTCAAGAAAATAGCGTGTTTTTAATATAACAGAATTCACTGACGCTGAAGAGTTAGAACTGATTTTAACCATATTTTCTATTTACTTATCAGGGAGTAAGTAACACTGCTCGTCTAAAGCACTCGTATTACTTTTTAGTAAGATATTGCTAAGTGTGTTTAAGAACAATGATTTATACAATAAGATACAGATAATATGTATTACTGAGAAACGACAGATAGTTACAATGAAAAAGGATACTTTTATGTCATTCAAAACATTTAATTCCATCTCCAATACTTCGCTCTCTTATGTCTTGGTGAAGGTAATTTATGTAACGTAAGTACTTGCTAGTGCAATCTCTCTCTCTCTCTCTCTCTCTCTCTCTCTCTCTCTCTCCTCTCCTATTTATATACTGACAGGGACCTTGCAACTCCCTTATTGAAAACAGAGGTAATTTTATGTGTTATTTCACCATTTCTTAATTTCATTTGTGTTATTTCACCATTTATATCTCAAAATCTTTTTTTCTAAGACCTTCATTTTGAAATAGTTTGCTCAAAAGATATCTTGCAAAAAATAACACATTCAGAAACATACTGCAGTTCTCCTCTTTTCTTTTCTTGATCTCTCACTCACGACTCATAGTAGCTGAAATGCCATTCCTTCTCGTTATCTTTAATGTCTGGATAATTCTAGATTAACTGGAGACTTACGATTCCCTGAGTAGTCTTATACTTGGTTCCACTTCACGCCAACTGCCTTAATCTTCTCCTGCAAGCCACTGCGGAGCCTTTGTCAGTGTAATTGGGCCTAGTATGCAACAACAGCAGCAAGCAACAAGTGCCTCTGTACTTCCAGACCGTAGGATACTACACGAGGTGAGCTACAAAAGTCATTAACCAACCTCCTCAAGAAGCTGTTACTGATGGAACTGAAAAGCAGCTGTTGGGCTGGATATGTCTGTCTATCTATGCACCGTTCAAGTTAAGCCGTTCGCCAGTACTCTTGAGGACTTGACGGAAGAGTCACCCAGATTTTAAAAGACCACTGGTTTCTTGCTGTTGAGTGATTCAGTCCAAATTGTGATATCGTTCTTGACATTGTTTATATGAGCAAGGTAATGCTGTAATTGCTCGGGGAATATGTTCACGTGCATCTTTTTTAAATGAATAGTTGCACTGTTAATCACATTTTCTCGTAGTAGTTTCTTTTAATAACTTAAAATCATCAGAGTGTTGAATGCACCAAGACTTCCAGTTCTCTTAGTCTGTTGTCAGATATTTTTTTTAATAGTGCCGGCTAATTCTTGTCTGTTTAATAGAACAAAATGACATGTATCGATGAAATATATCGAAATGTGATGTGCTAGCACTGTATCCACAAATTACATTAAATCTTGGCATCGCACATTTCGTGACTAAATTAGGTAAAGGTAAAGTTTCCAACATTTTGTTTCGTGCATCAATCAGTTATTTTTAACAGTATATAAATGTGATAACTGATTTTACATACTTTATAAAGTTGCTTAAGTGTACTGAAGTTTAGGAGATTCATTTCAATCTATAGTCGATCAGTATTTTTCTAGTAATTTTTATAAAGAATGTACATTTTTATAAATGTAAATCTTTTTCATAATATTTCGCTTGCCATGAGACAACCATTAAATTGAAAATTATATTCATGAGTAACAAACTAATGCATGAGATACAGGTTAAAAAAGATGCTTTCTGAAAGTAGCTTAAACAAGGCGTAATTATTTTGAGCTATGGATAAAGTGAGTCACAATCACTGTATGAGGAAAAACTATCTTTAACCATAACGGAGGAGAGACTGTGAATGAAATGTTCACATCTTGAAATATAAAAACGGTTATTTGCCATTTGCTTGGAGGACGGACACATCGTACAAGATGATTTACAAAAGTAAGCAAATGAAACTTCTTGCACAAGAGTTTCTAGGGTTGGGTCGGCCCAGGAAGTTGTCTGAATTGGGGGGTTGTAATGCTGAAATTACCTCTTTCCAGAATGGCTGCTCTTTTGGCCACTGTAAGATCTTGATATGCAAACACACAACCACACTCGTATACATAAATATTTGGTTTTATATAGCATACATACACACACACACACACACACACACACACACACACACACACACACATATATATATATATATATATATATATATATATATATATATATATATATATATATATATAAATAAATAAAGGTTTTTTTGCCACGAAGGAAAAAAATGAAAAAATGAGTTGGCCGAGAACTTTCGGTCCTATTCGGACCGAAAGTACTCGTCCAACTCGTTTTTTCATTTTTTTCCTTCGTGGCAAAAAAACCTTTATTTATACATAGCATCACGTTTTATATACTTCGTGATCAAGTTATTCATATATATATATATATATATATATATATATATATATATATATATATATATATATATATATATATATATGAAGAACCTGGATGGACAGAGGCTGGCTGAAGGTAAGAGCGCGAGGGATGATTGTTTGCAGAGGTCATCGGCGAGTGTTGGTTCAGCAGTTCTGGTCCTCCAGACTCAAGGATTTCCGGTTCAGGAGTAACAGGTGGCCTTCAATTTTCACTCTGATACTTTTCTTAGAAACTCTTTATGTTTTCAGATGAATATATTAAAATGTCTGAAGACTTGATTTTAGCTTTTTGTAATATTTATCTTTCTCAAAGATTTTATGTTGATATTACAATTGCTTATGTAGTTAGAAAAATACGTAAATTATATGGAAAATTTAGCTCTTCATACAGTTTTATTATTTATATTAAACATAAATAAGTTTGATATTCAAATATTATTCCTTTAACTTTGTTTACCTTCTGGCATTTTTTTTCTGGCAGAAGTGGTCATGGCATTAAAACTCTTTTAGATCAAACATTGATTTCTCTGCTCGGAAAATGATTTCTCGGAAAATGAAAATATATGAAATTCTCAAATGATCACAATTCAGACTTTTACTAAATCTCTTTCAGACAGAGGAAAGAATAATCTTTGTCATCCTGAGTTACTTTGCACTAATTCTAATATGAATTATTCTAATAATTCTAATAATACATAAATTCTAACATAGATAAATTGCCAGTTAATAAAATTACATGAAATTTTATTGATTGAGAAAACTGATAAAATAAGAATGATCTTTGTATACCTTTATTTTTAAATTGCTGAATATTTCAAGCTTAATTTTCTAAAAACTTGAACCTGGTAGTTTCTGTATTGGCCGGAGACTCGCTCGGATTTTCTTCTTAGCAAAAACATCCCTTACAGAATATTATACTGACTCCTAATGCACTGATCTTCGATATCCTATATTTCCCGTTTTCTTTTGAGGTGTATAGAAACGGAAATTATTAGGATAAATATAGTTTACTTTATTAAAATTGTCAATTAAAATTTTAAATCTTTTCAGTCAATCTTTCAACAGTTATAGGGAAAAATGCATATCGATTGACATGACGACTACTTTCTCAGATATATACTGATCAGGATCCTGGTACCGATATTGATGCAAAGATCCCCTACGAAATAAAGCAATTAAGCTCTTAAAATGCTACCGTATGCCGAATAAAAAATGTCATAAGTATTTACAGCTTTCTCCACTTGATAAAACTTTGAAAGGGAACTGTGAACAAGATAAGGACATTCCGGATATGTTCTGGAAATTTTCCGAGTTCATTGAGACTACTGGAACACTCAGCATTTTTCCTTTTTTCCTGTATCTACTTACAAATAATACATCCAAGGCGATATCAGTCCCTGTCATCGTAGAAGACAACATATAAGACTATGATGGAAATATGATTACGTATTTTGAAATAGGCCTAAAGTGGAGGGAAAAACGTTCTCTCTCCTACATCAGCAAAAAACCTTCCCACATTACATATGCCTTGCACAAACAGAATTCTATCAAAGTACATAATGAGAGTGTCAACTCTTTATTTTTTCTACTCTTTTCTCGTTTCTTTGCCTTTTTTAATCGGTCTAACTAGTCTTCTTCACGCCTTTGTTTTGTTCCCAGCTTTTCAGCGACAGCTGACGCGTTTCCACTTCCGGACGTTTTATTTGGAGTTACTAGTTTTGTTCACAAAGTTCCTGTGTCACTGAGACGACGAGTCTTCTCAAGATATCGAACTTCCTCTTTTCATCATAATTATCAAAAGCCAAACTTTCCGAAATGCTGAAGCAATCTGATAAGCATTAAAAAATATTTTCTATACTGCTGGTTTTTTATGTCTAGGAAACAATCTACCATATTTGGGCAGCATCCGGTAAAATTGTCATTTTGAACATATTAATAACCATAGTAAACAGATACTTATGAAAGGAAGGGTGCGTCCATAAATATCAGAAGAAAGACAATACTGGGCAAAACAGTTTTGTGAGGTCATGAATGATGAATATGGGAGATAATTTTGTTCATATACAAGTAACTGTGAAATCCTAAATGGAGTTATGAATGGATTTATTGTTTTAGGAGTCGCCAATAAAGAAACTTTGGATTGAATCAATACAGAGAGAATTTCAATTGGAATTGAAATGACGCCTCGTATACTAACGAGAATGTTTTGCAAATATGAAATGAGGAAACAAAACCTGATGATTGGGAACTGGAACTCATAGCTAAGGTGCCAAATAAAGGTGGTCTCCCTGAATGTGGTAACTGCAGAGGGCTTTTAGCTGCATAGTTATCACGAAAATATTTGCCATACTTATTCTCCGGCAGGAGGAACAAATTGTTGAAATGCTTTTTAGAAAAGGCAGGAGCTGCATAGATCAAATATTTGTTACGACATACTGTGCAGCATTGCATAGAATCTACATATTCCCTTTCAATAGCTATAATTAATTATGGGAAGGCATTTGGCGGCCTCTACAGACCAATATCATGGAATGCCTTGTATTAGTATGGGATTCTCTTGAGACAGGAAACCTAACTACAGTTATTCACAAACGAAGTAGATGCAAAGTTATAGTTGATGCGGGTCTTGTCCAGTGAATTTGCAGTTAAGTATTTCACCGTTGCAGTTTGCCCTGCTCTTTTATTTTATAAAGAACTAAGAGGTAGGACAGGGAATAGCCGGTTTAGAAAATTATATTGACGGACCAGAATATGTAGATATGGCTACTTTGATTAACAAAACGTCACAGGATTCACAAAAATTATGTAATGGATTGCATCGTATTTCCAAAGAAACGCGACCCAAAATAGTTATAATAAGAAAAACAGAGGTAATAATAGCAGAGTATACAAACAAAGTTGAAACAACATTAGACGGAGAAAAGATAAATGAAGTTGAATCTTTCAGATATTAAGAAATTATTATACGAGTACTCAATACATGTTCTCTTGAATTGGGATTTAGTCAACTACAAGATGATAATAATAATAATAATAATAGTAATAATAATAATAATAATAATAATAATAATAATAATAGTCATCGCTTCCATGGACGTGGAGTCCATCTTCACAAACGTCCCTATGGATTAAACGACCCAAATGATCCCGGATAGAGTGTATAGCGACCCCACCACGCCTGTTCTGAGCATAACCCGAACATGTCCTTTGCGCCCTGCTTGAAATTGGTATCAAGAAGGGCCCCTTCTCGGACTATCGTGGAAGTATGTTCACCCAGATCGACGGTGTGGCGATGGGTTCCCCCTCGGAGTCTTGTTCGCCAATTTTTACATAGGAACCTTCGAGAAGAGGGTCTTCGAAAGCAGCGAACAGGACATTAGTTCGTGACAGTGTCAGCTGGTCTCCTGTGCCCACCAGAAAACGATCGAAGACACAGACCCACTAAGATCAGAAGTGAGACTAGAGATGAGTGGAAAGTTCTTGATGATAAAACACTGGAAAGACATTCGTGGCGGAATTTCACAGGCGACTTTTGCATCAAACCGCGCTGGATGCAATAATGATAAAGGTGGATAATTAAACGGAAGGACAGGCCCGCTAAAGCTCAAATCAAGGTTGAAAGAAAAATACGGTGCTTCCTGTAAAATTAACCGACCCCCAGACAAAATGTGTCTAACAATAAATAATAGTTCGAATAAAAATGTTAACTCCAGCATAATGGTGAAGATTAATGGCACTAGGAATAACAAATATAACGTTGCTCTTGATGTTGATCTACAACAAAAGAAAAATAAATATACTGAAGCCTCCCAGGAAAAACAGTAACTAAAATATCATTCTCTTTGGGATCAGCAGAACTGGCAAATACCGTGATGTATGTAGATTTTCCTAAAGACTTTCTTAATGTAAACATTCATTGTTCATCGTCAATGCAAAAGTGTGTAATAGATGCCTTGCATTATGCATTGCAATGAATCCTACCTTCTGTCCGAGGCTTTTAAGTAAGTTGCTTGTTAATGTTAAGGCGCAGCTTTACGAACTTTCTGAAATTTAATTAATTCATTACTTCTCTTTGCCCGAATTACACGAAGCAAATAGCTAATTCGTTTAAGTAGCTCCAGAGTAAAAACGACTGACGGTCATCGTTATGTTCATCCACAGTGTTGGACTCATTCTGTGCCTGTACAGAAAGCCCATAAGACAACAATCTTCATTACAACGATATAAACTGCTCAGATTTCTTTTTTTTTTTTATTTTACTCCGTGTGTGTGTGTCTTTCTCCAGCCATACCTAATAACTCCGCCCACCAAACGAACTCCAGAGTTTATTGGTGGAACTCTTGCTAGCAGAGAAGGAGTTCTCCCCCCCATCTCCCTCAGGAAGCACTGTTACCATGTAATTTTTCGAAGTCTCTCAAGACGGTGTACCAGGCAAATCTGTGTCCAACTGTACCTAATGACCTCAATCTTTTTTTTATATCGTCCTCATTCGATAAATTGGTATATAGCGATATGTGCATTCCCAAGATGAAGTCTCTTTCTTGCTTCCTTTATCAATTATTGCCAACATTACATTATTACCTGATCTGATCTTTAAGTATGACTTTGAAATTGACCTTGAATTCAAGCTCCACAACTTCGTTGGTAGATTATGGTCAATGAGATGTTTGTCTCATATAATTCGAAAGTTATGTCTGAGGATAAAACCTTTACCCTCTAAGTATGGCCTTGAACAAAACTGACGCAATTGCAATGCAATGGAAGCAAATATTTTCTTTTTGTAACAGCATCTATTCTGAAAAAAAAAAAAAAAAAACAATTCAATAATACTTACAATAATCGTCATTTTTGGCTGTATTTTAGGCAATTCAAATAATCTGTCACACACGAAATCTCACGCGCTTTTAATCAGATGATAAGCAGGATACGACAATGACATATTTACCGTCGCTGAAATCGACATAAGCTCGATATTTAAGCCGTATTTTAGACAGGAAAGAAAAAGATATAAGAACTTGTTGTGTTAGTTACGTTTCAGAATGAGGAAATGGAAAAGTCGTTGGGATTTGATAACTTACTTATTATTAAATTTTGTATGTGGATACATTTGCGATCCATCAAAAAAGAATAAAAATTCGTTTTGTTTATCTCCATGCAAAGCACGGCTTAAAATTACAAGAACCGAGTTTCAGTGCTGCATT
Organism: Macrobrachium nipponense; assembly: GCF_015104395.2. Taxonomy (NCBI): domain Eukaryota; kingdom Metazoa; phylum Arthropoda; class Malacostraca; order Decapoda; family Palaemonidae; genus Macrobrachium; species Macrobrachium nipponense. The sequence goes on from NC_087207.1 coordinate 42,169,888, forward strand.
GTTATAATCTTGTAATACTCTAACAACGGTCCTACAATATACCGAATCTTTAGAGACATTCCCTGTGAAAAAAACAATCAACGTAACCTTACCCAGAGCTGCTCGGTGGTCAACTGCTCTTATATTTGCATTTCATCAGCATGTCGCAATAATTAACGGAACTAAGGCTGCAGCAAAATTACTTGATAATTTTGTAGACTGACTGGTTTTCTTTTTCTTGGTTGAACTGAAACAGGTATGGATCTTCAGAAGTTTGATTCAAGGTTGAATTACAGTGAATGCCATAAAACAATAACTGCTCGAAATTTTTCATTTCATTTGCTGAATAATCTATAATAATAAAATCCGAGTAGATCTGATCTTGTTTGTCCTCCCCCAGGGGTGACAATAAGGGAGACACGACACAGACACCCACCCCTTCAAACCGGTTTGTACGTCCCGGGGAGGACAGGATTGGGATTTTAGAGGAGATAACAACGCCGAATGCCAGAGCGAGTAGTGCGCGTATCTACACTGCGTTCTGCCTGCGAAGGACTACAGTGAATTTGATGGCTTTTTCCCTTCCCTTACGTCTTGCAAAAACGAATTTTATCTCAATGGGGAAAGTAGCTGTCCACCTCCTCTCCCTACAATTGCATCTTTACGCA
>NC_087207.1:42173534-42178534 GCF_015104395.2 Macrobrachium nipponense
GACCAATAGAAATCTACTAAAAAACTAAATTGCGTTATGATTGGCTTGTTGTGCGTAAGGTATTTCGTTTACTTCTGTTCCCTACCATATTGTCATTCAAGTGTAGTCCCTTACGACACGTGCTCGCGAGAACACTGATTTGACAATAATCCTAGTATTTTCTGATTTTCCCGTCAATTTATCATCCCTGTGTTATTGTTGACGTTGGAAACAATGCTGGCAACAACTGTGATCGTCTTGAGAGCAGTAGAAAGCGAAGTTTGTTTATCTTCAGGCCGTGCAGAAGCCGACTTGCTTTCTGAGGTAGTCAGAGGAAAGCATGTGCCATGGCGGTGTTATGAGCTCTTGATATCACAAAGATTACGATTCTGACGATGGCATTTTTGACGATGCTAACTTTATGCCTTTAAGCCTAGCTGGCCTAGCGGCACTGGGGAACATCAGGTGATGAAACAACAGCATGACGAGGGGGGTGTGATCATTGCACTCAATTTGGGAGGGAAAGTCGCTTAGGCTACGTGCATGCCAGCTAGATAAGTGGTGATAAATATGGCATAAAGTGAAAGAAACGTTATATATGCGTTGGAAATGTATCGACGAAACCATTCGATCCACGCAAGTTGCGACTGGTAATGGCGATTACGAAGCCGACAATGACTAGGTCTATCTGGTGAGCTGTGTACACGCCGAGTTTGGTGAGTGTTATAGCTTGACTGTTTTCTCCCATACAGACATTCAAAGACAGATCAGTCCTCCATGAAATTTAATTGCTACAGTAAGTAGAAATAGCAGTAATTAGTTTGATCTCAAATTCTAGCATGAGTAGAGTAGCGCAGCAAAGCTTTGATTCTATGTTGTATGAATCGTAAATAATGACGCCAAACTGATTTTTGAGGTAAGTTATTGTTTAATTTTTTTATTTTTTTGTTTCCATGAACCTGCTTTTATCTTGCAGCCTCAATTCTTGCAAAATTATTTTGATAAAGTTTTTCGGAAAATGTTGACTGTCTCTTCGTTTTCAGGCAAATTTAGAAGTTAGAATTACGTAGGTAATTTAATTTTAGTAGACTTAGGAATTGGATGTAAGACTTTCTTATCTTGATACTGCAACAAAGCTTCACTTATGTTTTCGGAACTGGGAAATTATCTTTACAACCGGCATTTTTTTTCAGTGTACCGCAACATTTTGCGGTTTTTTTTATTGTTTATTTTTATTTTTATGTTATTGAATGATTTTATGGAAGTAGTGATGGTTTGGTTTGTTGCTAGGAGGACTAGGCCTAGCTCTAACCCACTTATCGTGTTGTTGCATAGTACGATATTTTCCTCTTCATTTTGTCATCGTAATATTTTTAGTATTAAGGAAATGTCTAGATAGTTTTTTTTATGTTGTTGATCTCTTCATGAGTGGCTTATGGATGAAATTTGAGACTGTATTCATCATGGAATATATGTGAGACGTGTATTCGAAATATGTCTTTTTCCGAAAATCAAACATCAAAGTCGGACGTGGGAAATCTTTTGTATTTAATATAATAATAGAAATAATGTTCAAAAAAATGTGAAAAATCGCACCAAAGGCTCTCCAGAACGTAGATTAAAAACTATATTTCACTTTTGTATCGTTCACGCACACATATAGATTTATATTTATGCAGTGCAAACATAGCGTTCATATTCACCTCTTACTCAACCTTTAGTCGAGGTCTTGAGACCTCTGTTTTTACTTTATCCTTTATTTATATATGGGGTTTGTGTCATCAGCAAAAACCAAATTAGGCTACAGAGTTGTCTGGTAAATGCAAAACGCGTCAAATTAGGCCGTTGACTTTCCACTGAGCAATGACAATAATCGTCATCCGGTAACGAGTTTCAATTGAGCAGCCTAATTAATTCCCTTCAAAGATTTCGCTTGACAAAGGCCGGTTCGAGCCGATTCTATTTTCGCTCCAGTAACATGTGTTTTTGAAGAGTAGCTAAAACCTTTCAGCAAAGCTAATTGTCTTCCTAATATCATGTGTTTGATTAGTAAGTATATTTACGTATATAGATATAGTTATAATATATATATATATTATATATATATATACTATATATATAGTTTTTTTTTGATATTAGATATAGATATAGATTATATATATATAATTATATATATAATATATAGATATATATATATAGATATCATAACTAGAATAGATATATGTATAATTATAATAAATATATAATATATATTAATATATATAGATATGATATATATATATATATATATATAGATATATATATATATATATATAAGATATATTAATATATATATTATATATATATATATATATATATAAATATATATATACGTGAGTGTGTAGAGAGAGAGAGAGAGAGAGAGAGAGAGAGAGAGAGCGTCTTTCATAGAAAGAATAATAGGGTAGGTTTCAAACCTGCATCACCTTACGCTAGCAATACATGTCCAATCAGGTCTGCAATCACCCTCTTGAATGTTTCTTCCATCTATGTCCTCTTTCCTTATGATATACACCCCCTAGCTCCAAGGTAACCATTGACAATGCATTTCTGATCCCTTGGTCACAAAATATCTTCAGCACTAGGATTAGCCACATTTCAGCACTAGGATTAGCCACACTTCATCACCTTTCCTGGAAAATATCATATACTATATAATCAGTAACCTTGGAAGTTCCTTCATCTGTTGCCCTGATTTTTGTGTCAGTCTTTGTTCTTGCCCACTGGTTGGCTAAGCTAGGATCCTTCTGGTGGGCTTCTTTCAGCTGCACTGCTCCTACATCTAGAAGCTACTGCCGGTGTGCTCGGGTCACAAATGCTATTGTCACAGGAACCTGCTCAAAATCCATTCCTGCATCACTTTCTTCTGGCTCACTCGTTTGGTTGTCTCCCTACATCTTTTTCCACTACCTAAGCCTAAACTTTTATCATTTCTGAAGGGTCATTTCTACCTGGAAGGTTTAACAACACCTCTTCTTGATAGTATGGAGTGTTTTACATACGTCTTGGCCTCTGATTTTTTAAAGATACTCATATCAATGAGCTTACAAACCGTCTACTTATCAGTCATTTTATGTATAACTGCACTTGTGCATCTTGTGTCTCGTAGTACAGTTACCCTCCCGCCTGCATACCCTTCACTAATTGGTAAATTACAGAGATCTTCCTCTGTTCTGCGGATCTGCACGCTCATAACGCTACATGTGGTTCAGCTCTCTCTGCCACCTTTAGCCTACCATCTTCAAAGCAGTGTTCCTGCTGGGCTGTGTTGAGATCCTCACGTTCTGGTTTGGCACACACAAAACAGGTATCTTTCTTATGTCATCTGCTTCTGCTTAGCTATCGTGTAGTCTTTGGGTCTTTGTAACCTTACTTGACTTTTTCATTGGCTTCTGATGTTCCATCATTCTAAGCCCATGAACCTCCAAGTACCGCTGCACAAGTATCACCATCTTGCTGTGCCATGGTAATCTTTGTAGGAGGAATAGTGGCAACTTTGTTGAACACACTGATGAGTAAATCAACTCCAAAAGTAAAACGATTTTCTGTATTCAGCCATTTCAATACATCTGATATATCTCTGTAAACTAGCTTCAAACTGATGTCTCTTTGATAAAGTGTTTTTCAAGCTATCATACTGCTCACCATCATCAGAAAGCGTACTTGAAAACCTTACAGAACTCTTATCTGTTAGCAATGGATTTTGCCAATTAGCCAACTCATCTCTAGGCCTCCCTTCGCTCTCTGCACATCTCTCATATCTTTCAATAAATGTGTCCATGTTGTCATGATTTTATCAAAATTAGGCAACTTGGCTTTTGTGGTAACCTTGAGTCATAGCACAGCAGTTCAAGTTACTGTTGTCTTTCAGCTTCCTTTCTCAGTGTTTTTTGGCTTGTCTGTGTTTCTTAACTCCATCTTTTCCCCTCTGTCACTTTGCATGGGCTATATTTTGCTGATTAGTAACAAACCTCTTCAGTTCATATTCTTCTAGGCACATCTCCCGGCCCAATTCAAAAGTTTTTTAACCTCTTTTACCGTTTTCACTTTCTGTTACCATGTAGGGTAACATGAAGAAAAATCCCACGAAATCACTTCCGCCAACTTTTCCTAGGCGATTTCGCCAAATTATATCGCAAAATTATATGTACGTAGACTATATATAGCACGGGGTAGGAAATGTCTAGTGGATTAATGAAATGATGTGATTAAAACACGAACTAAAGGATAAAATACGATTTTTATTCGCAGTTCTCTTCACGATGTGTTTTCACTTTTTACTCGATTGATCTGATGGCGGTTATGTGTATGCACGTCTTCTTTCCCACTTCAAACAGCTATTATCTTGGCTGACACTAAAGTTAATTCCTCTCCAAATGAAACTTTTGTTCTCTTCTTTTTGTAAAAAAATTACAAGAAGGTATGAGGTAGGCTCCCTTCTATTGGTGTTCTCTCTCTGCTGATTCTAGCACTCTTTTATATACTTGGTCGTATATATGGTGGCTTCAGCCTTCACACGAACATTCTAGTCTACTCCCCGTGATACCACTTGATAGAGGCTTCGTAATTCTGACTGAGTCAGGGTGTCCGAAACTTTCTTGAAGAAAACAGGTCACATAAAATCTTTTGAGAAAATTGTTAACGTCCTTGTATACATTATAGATAATACTTTCCACGGAGACTTTAATAATACATATTTCTACAACTAAATTTATGTGCGAAATCAATGCATACTTTATAAATGAATTTTGAACGTAAGAGAACGCTACCGAGTTTCTGCATTTTTTTTATCTGTAAGGGAATATGGTGCTAGGGGGAACTATACAAAAGAAAATTACAATCTCTTAAATTATACTTTGACAACCTTTTCATAATCAGTCAGTAGAAAGGAATTCAGTCAGTAGAGGGGAATTTCCAAATTCCCTACAGTGCTGTACAGTGTGATGTAACATAAGTATTTGATCTTTGCAACAACATCCCTT
>NC_087207.1:42183534-42193534 GCF_015104395.2 Macrobrachium nipponense
CTGAAACCCCCGGGAGCCCGGGCTCCCAAAATTTCTACCCCCCTCCGAAGGGTGAGACGGGATTCCCTGAAACAGATTTGGTTCTGCTCGTGAATCTGGGCTGGCTGTGCCTACAGACTTAGTTACTATACAAATTTCTGTATACATATGACATCATTTGGAAAAGAATACTGTAGGGTAAACATCAATGACATCAAAGAGGCTGGTTTTAGAAGGGGGTTGACAGAGAGAGAAAATGAGAGGGAGAGAAAGTGAGAGACGGTAGACAGGGTGTTAGGGAAAAGAAAGAGGAAAAAGACAGAGAGAGTTGGTATTACTGAGAAGAAAGAGGGTAAGAGACATTGATTGTTGGAAAGAGAAAGAGAGAGTAAGAGAAAGGAACGAGAGGGAGAGAAAAGAGAGAGAGAGAGAGAGAGAGAGAGAGTAAAAGAAAGGAGCGAAAAAGAACGGAGAGGTTGGTATTACTGAGCAGAAAGAGGGTAACGATCGTGATTGTTGGAAAGGAAAGAGAGACGTAGAGAAAGGAACGAGAGGATCGGAAAAGAGCGAGAGATAGAAAGTTCAAGGAGTACGACGAAAGGGAGCGGGAAGGAAGGGGAAGGAAGAGATGAGGATTGAGGGGTGTTAGGTAGGAGAAAGATGGAAAAAGTGAGAGAGGGAGAGAGACAGACAGACAGAGAAGAGCAGTTGTCTGGAGACAGAGAGTTGGTATTAGTGAGAAGAAAGAGTGAAAGAGACAGTGATGGTTGGAGACAGAAAGAGAGTCAGAAAAAGGAGCTTTCTCTTTTCTTTCTTTTCCATTTCAGTAAGCGCCTTCAGTTCCCAGTCAGGTTGGCTTTTGCCATGTGACAGTCTCTCAGAGTGGCTGGCATCAACTTGAGCAACCTTGCTTTTCTCACGGGCAGCTTTATGTGGCGTGCTCAAGAGTGGGCTCTCCGGAATGCCTGTTCATTTTGTCACCGGAGGGAAAAACAAAGAACATAGTCAACCAAAAGTCTCTCCGGTGAATTGGAATCTCTCTGCCAACACCAAGAATTTTTCTTTCCATATATGTTTATGATACTTCATTTTGATATTCATTTTCAAGGATGTTCTTTGTTTTATCAGATATGCATTCCTCACAATTCAGGTCGTGGTACTGTATTCAATTGTGGCTTGATTTATCTATTTTCTTTTCATAAACCATGCTCTGGGTTACACGGACCAATCTCTACGGGCGGGTAACCAGCTAGTATGTAATAAAAAGGAATAATGAGAGGGATATAGTAGCACTGATTGTAAGGAAAGAAAAATCAAAGGAATGAATGAATTTCCTCCATAAGGTATCAATATCTAAGTAACGTTTTTTTTACATAGAGATTTCCACTTTAGGATATGAAAGGGTGATGGTGATAATGATAGTGACGATAATGAAGTCTTATTCTTTCTCCCCAATAAGACTTCATTATGAAGGGGTCCTAATCACGATGATGACGTTATCGAGTGATCACGTGAGCAACACTTGACTACACGAAGATAAGAGGGAGAGATTAATATTCCTAATCTTTTGGTTGCTCTTTTCATAATGATAGCCCTGCCTATAATTTCTTTAGTAGCATTGTCTTCCATAACATTTAAGCTACAAGACTGTATGAAACACAAACTGATGAATGCACATGTAGCTTAAACGTTCGCTAGGAGTACATTATTAACATAATCTCATATTAACCAGTTCTCTTGGTATTATGTTAACGATGATTATGATTTTTGATTAGGATTCATTGACATGAACTAAGTTTATGAAATTCAGTTTAGTGTTTTTAATGGTACCTCACTTGTAAACCTACTTGAGTAAGGAAGACTGTTTTTATTTATTTATTTATTTTTTTTTTTATTTCAGGACACCAATATCCACTTGGTTTTTTACATTTGGCTGTAATTTTAGCTGGTCTGGATTCCCAAGTATAGATCTGAGACCATGAGCTTTTTCCCCGGTCCCTCTCTTTTAGTTTATAATTTGCTTTCTGATTTGAAGAATGTTTTATTAATTCTGTATTGAGAGCGGAAACATTTATCAGAAAAATGCAAATAAAGAGGAAACAGGGAAACCATTATGCGAAAAGATTTGTGAAGGGCCTTGATAGGTAGACAAATTGAGTTCTATTGATATTTTGACACCGAACGATAATAATTCTAGAATGACGAAGGCATACACTTGGAACTCTGGCCATTTCTCTCTCCTCCAATGCTTCCGATTGCCGAAGCTGAGGTCAGAAAATTATTATTGCACCGAACTGAAAGTCTAAAAAGTCAAGGAGCTCATTTCTGAAGAGGCCACCGTTTTTCATATCTATTTTCAAAAGGTTTAGCAGATTCGAGCGATGCTGCGTGGGCCAAAAACCGTAATTTTTATAAAGTCTGTAAGTGTTTCCGTGAATAGAACTCCAGAGGTACAAGCAGGACCTCTTTTCATATTCCTGGAAATGTTGCAGTATCTGTGCTTTCAGCGATAAAATTTGTTAATCTGGTGTCAAAAACCAAGGAAAATATAACAAAATCGCGTTTGCAACAAAAACCATTTACTTTGGATGATTCATTAAATAGATTATTTTTTTCCATATAATTCTCCAGTATGTGTAGAAAGTTAAGATACATTTGTTATCGTAAGGTTCTTCAGGCGACAAAATTTCTTATTACGCTCTTACATAAATGCATTAAAATCATTGTAACCTGCGCAGTTCTCCTGATTCTTCTGCACTAATGGATCTTGATAAACATCGACAATACCTAGGATGCTGCAATTAAATTTGAAGAACATGGGACCTGAGGAAACAACGAAGCGCTCCCAGTTATGCTAAAACAAACCAAAAGACGAATGAATAAATGTAAATAAATCAATAAATTGCTCTCTCGTCCGGCAAAACAAACGACTGCACTGGAGTGATTTCAGAATTTCAACGAAAACCCTAAATGTAAGTTGGGTTTCACCGTTATCAGAGGCCTTCATCTGTCGAATGATTTAATTATTACTTTTTTCTGATGCAAAGCGTAAAAAAAAAAATAGCACTAACAACCTGGGGTTCTGCTGCCTTCGAGTGAACGTAAAAAATAGCAAATGCATAGTCATGAAATGCTTCACCAATCATGCTAAAACGCTTTTTAAATAATGTTGCTCTCATCCCTCTTCAAGCTTTTCATTTAAAGGAACTTCGACAATTTTGGAGCGATGGCCTCGAAATCTGAAATGCAAAAAACGAGTATATTTTTCCCCTTCAGCCAATATACTTGTAGACTGTTTCAGGAATTTAAATTTGTTCCCTAATTATACTATATTTGAAATGGTAAATTACCACCAAACTGCGCTTCCTTTTTTAACATGAAAATTTAATTTCAAGCAAAGCATTGCAATGCAGTATTGAACTCCTGGAAGTTCATTACGTGTAGTGATGAAAAGCGAATTCAATTAGGAGTCAGCTCCGGTAATTTCTGATCCCCGCAAAGCGTCTCAAAATAAATTAGTGCTGAAATCTATAACTTCTCATTATCTAAGCAAGTTTCTCACTTTTACCTCATTACAGTTATCGTCGTGATGATCATTCTCACCATTATTATGCTTATTAGTTATATTGTGCCGACTTTTGTATGGAACTGGAGAAAGCCATACAATTCACAAAAGGAAGAGTGACCATATGTGATCATATGCGGAAACAAGAAATGGAAGTTGATTAATAGCAACTTGGCTCAACTCAAGTGGAAGATCCCTTCCTGCTGATTTTACCTCTTGCTTATAGTCATCTTACATTTCATTTTTAAGATAAAAATTCCTGTCACAAGTATACGCTAAACATGATTCATCAACAATTCTTTTAGGAGAAAATTGGAGGCTGTGTCATTTCCCGTGGCAGAGTGAAGGTCCTGCAAAAAGCCCTGTATTTCTTCCACCTTCGTTTGGGCGCTGTAAACGAGAGCAAAGGCGGTGCTTTCTTATCCCCAGAAATTACCGAGATCTTTTCTACCGGAAATATTCGTACTAATGACGTGTCTTCGCTTTTCAACGGCCTTCTTTGGCGGCTCTTCTCCTTTAAAGAAAATAGCCAAAAGCACCACCGCACTGCATTTTTGCCGCTCGCCCCATTCCCTTTTCCGAGGCGTATTTACTCGTCTGCTGAGCATTCCTGGAAAATGCGTTTTATCTCATTAAATAGGTAATATGTATCATTCTAAAGAGACCAGGCTCATGAACCATCCTTGTCTGCGATGAATAAACAATTGTATTTGGAACCCAGGAGCATAACGATGTTTACAACTGCAAGGCAGTGCTGTCATGGTAAACAAGTTCTCTCTTTCTCTCTCACGGTATCTTGGATGATGATGATGATGCCGATACTCTGCTATATAAAGGGAGCAGTTAATTCCAATGAAAATAATACTGAGGGGGATGTGGAAGCATGAGAGAGAGAGAGAGAGAGAGAGAGAGAGAGAGAGAGAGAGAGAGAGAGAGAGAACGGGATCTATAACTGTACAAAACGTGAACAGCTTCTTGAACTTTAGCAGCGAAATACGTTCCGTGAAAGCAAGGCCTTGCGTGAAAGTAAGCTCTGTTTTTCGGGATAAGAATAAAGATAATGTCGGTATCAGAGATGATTTTATGGAAGAAAAGAGTTTCATAATTGTTTTTATCACTACGCCATCAGTCAGACTGGTATTTCCCTCACGCTTAACAGCGGGAATTTTTGAATGTTCAAGTTTGATAGACAGACGTGAAAGTTGTGAATATCTCTCAAGCACTTATCCACAACGGGGAAAAAGTAAATGATTCATTATTTTCAAATTTAATTAAACAACAAGAAATATAAACGAAAGAAACCGTGACCCAATCATTTCTAATAATGTGCAGAGCGTATGACACAAAATAACTTACGACTTTGTCCTTCAGTCAAACCATTTCATGATCTGTGTAATATTCAGGATCATGAAAATGTTTGTTTTCGGTGTCACAAAACACTACACGTAGATACTGTTTTTCTATATTGGTGTCTGATTACTTAATTACCAGGGACCAGTTTTGTTGGATTCTGATACTTGTCCTTTCCTAGGAAGAAACGTTTCCGTTTCAATCTGCACTTATTATTATAAATTTCCTAAGTAACTTATGACTTACTGGCATTTTGCTTTTCATTTTCTTCTGTGCATCAAGACCTTTTTACCGTGTTCTTGTAGACGTTTTATTGTTTTGGAACCCTAATTCATTATGATATTACATTAATAAATGGTGCTTTACCCCCATAATCTATATCTTTACTTTTTTCTATTTGAGGGCATCTTGGAGTAAATAAGCCGTTTTCATTCTATTAATAATGTTCTAAGAACATATCTGGTGTTGGTTTCACCCGGAAAAGGTAGCTGGATCAGATTAGAAGAGGATGGAATCGTAAACAGTTTTATTTTCTATGGCCCCCCTGTCTTTCTTGTTGAATTGTTTGGGTGGGGTGGGGGGCTGGCATCGCAACAGACTTGTCAGGTGTTATACTGTCCCACGCCTTCTCTCAGAAAGCTCCTCCTCTGTCGACCCATTGCGGAGAGTAAGTGATAACCTCAAAGGCAGGTGGGTCCTCCAGAGCTCGTCTCGACTCAACGTGAGGCGGTTTTGAGCCCAAGCGGATGAAACGTCTTTACTCCTAGTAAAGGTCCGTTAAACGAGGTCATCTTACTTAGGGTGTTCACCACGTTGGCAGATTTATTTCCTGAAACACCATTGCGTTTGTGTAGCGCTAGTGTACATATATATATATATATATATATATATATATATATATATATATATATATATATATATATATATATATATATATACATATACATATATATGCATACATATATCTATATATATATATATACTATATATGCATACATATGTATATATATATATATATATATATATATATATTATATATTTATTTGTATGTGTATGTATGCATATATATGTGTGAGTGCATTTTTGTATGTATGTATGCGATTCTGTCTGTGTATTAATGTTCAATGCCAATATACGCAAAAATAAAAAATAAAAACTATCAAAGGGACTTGATTATTTCGTTAACCCTTAGAGGTTTGTATGTACTTTTTATAGAGGTTCTTTTGAAATTCTCTATGCAGATCTCTCTCCTTTGCTGTCATCTCTGGTTTTTCGGTCTAAGTAAGTGCTTTTGCTGAAAAGGAAAGAGAGAGAGAGAGAGAGAGAGGTGGTGGATTTGTTAGTTCCATTGCACCAAGTAGGGCCGCAGTAAGCATTTACGCTTGGTAAAATTGTTTATTGACATCTTTGTAATAAAATAGGTAAGTTTTGTGTTTATATTATTTCATTGTAATGAAGAGCAAATGCCAATGCGGGGAGTGAGAGAACATTTACTAATTTATAAAAAAAACAATAATTTTGTGTATAAATTTATGTATTTATTGCCACATTTAATCTTCGAAAGAAATGCGTGTATTCTGTTGATTTATTTTCATCAGCGTTTTCAACATATCTGCGGCTTCCTATGGAAAGAATATTCTAACTATGTTCTTTTCGTGTGTTCAAACTTCTCTAGGCCAGATGTCCATCACTGGGGAAACTTTGAACGTAGTCTGCGGGTTTCACTTTTCCCCAGACAGACAATTGAGTTTTTGTAATTGGCCCCAAGTTTTATTCCTCATACAGTACTCTGTGAAGTAGAATGGTTTGTTACCTGTTCTCAAATCTTACAAAAATAAATTATTATTATTATTATTATTATTATTATTATTATTATTATTTTTCTATCACAGTCCTCCAATTCGACTGGGTGGTATTTATAGTGTGGGGTTCCGGGTTGCATCCCGCTTCCTTAGTAGGCCATCACTTTTCTTACTATGTGCTCCGTTTCTAGGATCACACTCTTCTGCATGAGTCCTGGAGCTACTTCAGCTTCTAGTTTTTCTAGATTCCTTTTCAGGGATCTTGGAATCGTGCCTAGTGCTCCTATGATTATGAGTACAGTTTCCACTGGCATATCCCATATCCTTCTTATTTCTATTTTCAGATCTTGATACTTATCCATTTTTTCCCTCTCTTTCTCTTCAACTCTGGTGTCCCATGGTATTGCGACATCAATGAGTGATACTTTCTTCTTGACTTTGTCAATCAACGTCACGTCTGGTCTATTTGCATGTATCACCCTATGTGTTCTAATACCATAGTCCCAGAGGATCTTTGCCTGATCGTTTTCTAGCACTCCCTCAGGTTGGTGCTCGTACCACTTATTTAATGCAAGGTAGCTGATGTTTCTTCCACAGGCTCCAGTGGAGGGCTTTTGTTACTGAATCATGCCTCTTTTTGCACTGGTTCTGTGCAAGTGCCGGGCATTCGCTTGCTATGTGGATTATGGTTTCATTTTTCGTATTGCCTATCGTTCTTTGAACATATCTGGTTCTTAGGGCCTGATTTTGTGCTGCTGTTATTATTATTATTATTTTTTCTATCACAGTACTTCAATCGACTGGGTGGTATTTATAGTGTGGGGTTCCGGGTTGCATCATGTCTCCTTAGGAGTCCATCACTTTTCTTACTATGTGCACCGTTTCTAGGATCACACTTCTCCATGAGTCCTGGAGCTACTTCAGCTTCTAGTTTTTCCAGATTCCTTTTCAGGGATCTTGGGATCGTGCCTAGTGTTCCTATGATTATGGGTACAATTTCCACTGGCATATCCCATATCCATCTTATTTCTATTTTCAGGTCTTGATGCTTATCCATTTTTTCCCTTTCTTTCTCTTCAACTCTGGTGTCGCATGGTATTGGGACATCAATGAGTGATACTTTCTTCTCGATTTTGTCAATCAACTTAACGTCTGGTCTATTTGCATGTATCACCCTATCCGTTCTGATACCATAGTCCCAGAGGATCTTTGCCTGATCGTCTTTTATCACTCCTTCAGGTTAGTGCTCATATCACTTATTACTGCAAGGTAGCTGGTGTTTATTGCACAGGCTTCAGTGGAGGGCTTTTGCTACTAAATCATGCCTCTTTTTGTACTGGTTCTGTGCAAGTGCCGGACATTCGCTTGCTATGTGGTTTATGGTTTCATTTTTCCTATTGCACTTCCTGCATATGGGAGAGATGTTATTTCCATCTATAGTTCTTTGAACATATCTGGTTCTTAGGGCCTGATCGTGTGCCACTGTTATTATTCCTTCAGTTTCCTTCTTGGTCTCTCCCCTCAGTAGCCATTGCCATGTGTCATCGCTGGCTAGTTCTTTAGTCTGTCTCATGTATTGTCAATGCATTGGTTTGTTGTGCCAGTCCTCTGTTCTGCTGGTCATTCTCCTGTCTCTGTATATTTCAGGGTCTTCCTTTATCAGTCCTTCTTCCCATGCACTCTTGAGCCACTCGTCTTCACTGGTTTTCATGTATTGCCCCAGTGCGCTGTCCTCTATGCTTAGTACTCCCCTCCCTCCTTCCTTCCATTCGTGTTATGTATAGTCTGTCCGTATTTGCTCTTGGGTGTAATGCTTTGTTTATTGTCATATGTTTCCTTGTTTTTCTGGTCCATGCTGTGAAGTTCTGCCTTCGTCCATTCCACTATTCCTGTGCTGTATCTGATTACTGGCACTGCCCAGTGTTTATGGCTTTTATCATATTTCCGGCGTTGAGTTTTGACTTGAGTATCGCCTTGAGTCTCTGCATATATTCTTTCCTGGTCGTGTCCTTCATCTCTTGGTGTTTTATATCCCCTCCTTCCATTATTCCCAGGTATTTGTATTCCGTCTCATCTATGTGTTTGATGTTGTTCCCTTCAGTCCTTGTTACTTTGCCCTTTTGTATGTTGACTAAGGCACATTGACCTCACTTGTTTTCTCCCTTAATTTCTTGGTGTTGTATGCTTTCATGGAGGGGATATTTGTTCTCTCTGTATCTGGCTCCATCCATTGTCTGATCTTTTCTACCCATTCTGCCCTCTCTGTTACTTCGTCGGTGTTTCTTCGTTTGTCGTTGTTTGATACCTCATCATCGTCTCTCAGTTCGTCTTCTTGTAATTCGTTGCCGTGTGTCATTTCCCTTTCCAGCTCTTCTCTTTCTGTTGGGGAGAGCCAGTTCTTTTTCTTTATGTTCCTTACTTGGTCTGCGAGCCTGTGCTTTATTTGGGGGGTCTTTTTCCTCTTATTCCAAATGTTGACCAACCTTCTTCTATATCATCTCTCCGTCGGGTTGCTTCTGATGTAGCATCTCCATATTTCCTTATTTTCTTCTTTTGTTCATTTTTCCCTCTGGTTTGCTTCTGTAGCTCCAGTCTCTGTTTGTTGGTTACTGTCGTTGTGGTGGTCAGTTGCTGGATGACGACCTCCAGTTACCTGACCGTCTTCCCCTTCCCACTGTTGCCAGAGGTTCCATTTACGTCATTGTCGTTTAATGTTTCATTTCTTTCCATCATTGCTGAGTTTTGCTATTTAACCCATAGCTGGACCCTACCCCATCAGGAATAGGTACTCATTTACAGCTGAGCAGACTGAGGAAATTATGGTAAAGATCCTTTCCTAAGGAATCAACGCCAAGGAGAGTGGTCATCCATCCAACGACTGACCAGCCCCAATGTTGCTTAACCAGTTCATTGACGACCTATCCAACTCTGCCACGGCGCCACATTTATTATTATTATTATTATTATTATTATTATTATTATTATTATTATTATTATTATTATTATTATTATCAATGGTGTTGCTGATGCCGGTGTTCTTCTTGTTGTAGCTGTTGTTAAAATGCAGACCAATGAATTACGTTTCTTAACTCTATTACGGCTCGCATAAAGTTTTTTTTTTTTATTTAAGGGAGGAGATATAGTTGAACCAGTCAAGTGTTACAGAAATTAAACAACTGAATAAGCGCATAAACATAAAAGATGGAAAGTTATGAAGCTGGGGAAGAATGGAAGTAGCAAAGTGCCACCTAAAGGGCATTGTAAACACTAATTCGCGACAGTGAAGTTTACCTAGATTGGTGGA
>NC_087207.1:42196158-42213658 GCF_015104395.2 Macrobrachium nipponense
CTAGATATTTATAATACTAACTCCATATAATGGTCTTTTTTTTACCCTACTGTACGCTGTGGCATGAATTATTTAGATGCAGTTAATAAATTACAGGGAAAATTTGATTTAATGAGAAACTCCTATGAATTAATTATATCTGATCACGTTCCTCGAAATCCCTTCCACGTGTCTGGGGATGAAAACACCCGAGCTACAAAGTGAGAGGGAAGAATCCTCTCATATTTTATTCACCTAGATTTTGAAGCGGTTTATGTCCAAATCCCGTCTGTTTTTGCGTTTCATCAAAACATTTCATGTGTTGCCTGAATAGAGTGCAATGAAAACAGGGTTCATCTCAAATTAAGTACATGCAGCGCCTGTACTTAATTTTCTGTAAAGTCTGGTTCATTCTCCCTGCCCTCATTATCCTTTTCCGTCTCTCTCTCTCTCTCTCTCTCTCTCTCTCTCTCTCTCTCTCTTAGTAGATTTTGTTCTGTCAAAAGCTCTTGTGTCTTGCTTACCAGACCTAGTGTAGTGGGTTGGCGATCAGTATTCCTTGCGACAGTGTTATACAAATATAAACTCATACATACATACATATCTTAAAGGCACAATAATCAGGTTGTTAACCTTAGCTCTTGCCGGTTAGAGACAGATGCGAAACGCTGATTCCTCGAAGATGCTGAAATGAAAAACAGACAGGATAGCTTACCAGTTCACTTTGTGGTCAGTGACACACCTCCAAGATCACGGGTTTCATGCATGAAGCATGCATGCCTATTGTGTGTCAATCGGTGTGTGTGTGTGTTCACAATGAACAGATAATGACATTTAATCTGAGTAACGTAAGGGAGAACTTTGGAAAAGTTAACATTTGAAGTGACAATTACTTGAGTCTAGAGAAAGAAAAATGAGGTGTGTCACATTCTCTATTGACTACCTTTAATATTTAAGTGATGTCTAATTATGGTCTCTATATTTCAAATGGATTCTAAGTCACCAATGGGTTTATATGATATCCATCTGAAGTCACCAATGGGTTTATATTCTAACTGGTTTTGACTAATGTTTGGACACCTAGGGGAAGAGGGGGTACTTACTTAAATATGATTTTGACAGGAATATGATGGTTTAACGTTTCTTTTGAGTCAGAGTCAATTAATTTTATACCATTTTAATGTTAGCTAATTTTGGGAAATAAAAAGTATATTTTTGTAACCATGGTAGTTTATCTTTGCCTAGTTGACTTTCCCCGAACTCCAAAGAGGGTATGCAACGAACAAGGGTAGGTTAAGTTGCCAGTTAGATGTTTTGTTTCATTTTGTTTAAACAAGGGTCATTTGACCTCAAAAATCCCTAATAGATATACATACATATCACACACACACACACACACACACACACATATATATATATATAATATATATATATATATATTATATATATATATATATTTTAATATATAGATACTACATATACATATATAGGGACATAATAGTTATAATATATATATAATTAACATATATATACATACATATAATACATATCAATATAACTTATATATTACATTAGATATATATATCTATATATATATACATATATATATATATATATACCATAGTATATATATATATGTATATATATATATATATTTCGAACTTTACCCAATGAAGGGATCCCACTTTGAAATCTAAACGAAGACGGAATGACTGGGGCACATTCCGCTAAAATTGATTTTCCTAGACCTACGCACTAGTTTATTAAAAAACCTTACAGTTAGTTGATTGAAGCGGACTACAGTCAAGGTTAGAAAAAGGACACTGAATCTACAAAATTATTCGAAATACTAGTTAAATATAAAGATAACACTTTCTGGAACCACACCATTCAAGGGAAAATTTATGGGGGCTATTTTAATTCATTTTCACCATTTGTCTTTTCATTAAGAGATGGAGCTCGAGGTGTTAGGCTTTCGGTCTTCAGTAAGTCATGTTATATGAATTTGGTAGGTGCAAATCCTTTTTCAACCCTGGGGACGATAAATACAGGTCCTTTTTAAATGACAGAGCCTCTCTCCCCATCATTTACTTGAGATCGATTTTAGGATATCTTGCTGTAGTAAGCGAAATTTCCAATCACACCACGAGACCAGTTTATATACTTATATATGTATGAATATATATATATATATATATATATATATATATATATATATATATATATATATATATATATATATATATATATGTATATATATGTATAATGTGTCTGTGTGTGTTATTGCCGCAGAAACCTCATAGATTCTGCCTTTCTTCACAATTTCTTGTTACGAACCTCACGACAATTACAAGCAAGAAATAAATTCATTAATTACATTATAAAACAGTTTTTGATACAATAAACGGTCCAATAATGACAGATCAGAGAATAATTGGTTCTTGATTGTGTAACGGTTGAAGAGAGCTTCTGGACAATCGCAGTTTTCGTATCGATTTCTTTCTAGTAGAGTTTTGAGCGCATCCCTGTAAAGTTATGTACTTTCAAAGAGAGAAGAATTTTTACATCTGGAGTGACAAGGCCACCCAAAAAGCGTGATGAAATCGAGAAGTTAAGAGGTCATTGTAGTTACTACAAATAGGAGATATTCATACATATCAAATATAATATTATATATATATATTTATATATATCTATATATATATATAATATTATATATATATATATATAATTATATAATATTAATATTTATAATATATATATATCCAGGTTGAAGAGGTAAATGCATGTCTTTCACAAGTATTGTTTATTACACCAACGTTTCACATCACATGATGCATCCTCAAGGCTGGAAATTATATATTGTGAATACTAAAACATCACTCACTCATATAAAAAATCTAAAAAAGCACAACAAATATTTGACATTTACAAATAGAAAATAAAACGAGAACTCGAAAGGAACACCTACTAAGATAAGAGTTAAAAAGTGACTGAAAAGGCTGAGAGAAAATAAACATAAGAAAGATGACTAAAACGAACGTGGAGAGTAAACAAACAGGCAGTTATGCTGAAAACAGCTGTGTGGACGACGATTGGGTGTTTAGTGTTGGTACATTGGTTTTTATAAGACGTGAATCCAACACCATCAACTCGTCGTCTCTACTTTATCAGTGTCGAGGAATCTGCCTCAGCTTGGCAGAGCCAGAGACAAGCAAAACATGAAGAACGTTACAGATAAAGAATTACGCAGCGCGTTCAAGATTTCTTGGCCAGAAATAATGCTTTTATTATAATAACGTCATGGAAACCGATTAAATAATATTTGATAACTTCAATAAGTAGAACGTGAACTGCAGTTTTACCTGTAAATAATTCATAAAGTATTTTATGCACTGATGCTAGATTCCCGATGGGTAAATATTTTTTTCTGTATGTATATTAAAAAATGTACCTTTAGTTTTGTATTTTTCGTGAACTTTGGACACAGACTAATACATCTGTGGTTAGTTTGCCTACCGTTCATTTTATGCTTTTTGAAATGTCATTGTTAGAATACATAAACACCTATCCATTGTAGCATAGGTTTTGCTAGTCTTATGCCAGTGCGAGCCCTTGAACAAAGCGCAGCATCGTATGAAAAGGATGAGAAAATCGGTGTCGTTCTCTGGCTCAGATCACCAAACGAGAGTTTATCTATCTAAACGAGAAGCATCAGAAACAATTGTTCAGTATCTTACTTCCCAGCAGTAATAATATTAAGCCTGGGAGGAGACGGCCATTTAAATACGCAGATTAGCTTCTTTTTTCCCCCTTTTTCTTTTTCTTGTTTTTGTCTGGTCATGGCTAGAAAAGGCCAGTTACGTTTCCTGGCCCTTTGGGTTTTACACAAACTTAAGCGCTTTATTTAATTATACATCTCACCTCCTTTTGGTCACCAATTTTGGTCCTTAAACTTTTTCTTGGATGTAAATTAGTCGGACAGGCATTTGGTACTAGCTTTACTCCGTCTCCATTTTTCTTTCTGCTTATACATAGGCACATAATACGTATACATGCACCCATACAATAATGTAAATCATTTGTTACTTCTCTACAGGAAGGAACATAAAGTAAAGACTGTAATGATGTCTACTTTTGTTGCAATTTTCACAGTCAGTTTTAATGTAGTAATGAATAGGAACTCAATAATGATACCCCCAAAAGTAATTTTCCAAACAGAGCTATGGATCATAAACGTTCTTACCATGAGTGTTCAGAAATGGATGTTAACCGAAACATGCATCCAGCAATTTCGGGCGCATCCCGTAACGGAAGCAATGCATATAATTACTTAGCTTAACTCACAAAATATATGGAGCACCCTATCTCAAAGGTTCAGTAGGGAATTTATTTTACCTCTAACTACAATTTCTAAAGTATCATAACAGCATTTCAGTACACTGGAAACTTTCATTGTGATGTGATATTACATACGAATACATTTTCTCCTAACAAATTAGTGCACTCGGCATTTTAGCTGGTGAAGTCTTTCCTTATTGCCTGAAAGAAACAAAGATTTTACAACTTTCAGGGATAACGTTTGACACACGAATACATCCTGTGCGAGCACCTATACCTCCAGTAAAATACACAACGTTATGCCTCTGGTAAAATATGTAACTCAATGAGCATTATTACATTCGATCACAGCAAGCAGATAGTCACTTGAAGTACCCATAAAGTTTTCCAGTTTTACAGTTTATCACAACACTGATACGTTTTCCAATAACAGTTTCCCAAAAAGAATTTACTTACTTTTGCGTTGAATTGTACATGACTTTATTACCTTTCCCTTTTTAACCAATGACTCTCTTATTTCCTATTTATAGTGCCTTGTCCTTAGCCTTGTCAATACGGTTATCTAACTTTTACCTTCATTCCTGGTGCTTCCGGTAATAGCTAGTCCTTTCATGTCTGGAAAGGACACAGGCAAGTGAAGTCCGGAAGGAATATGGCCAGCAGATCTTATGACATTTTCGGAAGGGGAGCAACACTAAGGGCACTTTTTATAGCGTCAGAATGGGTCACCTTTTGGACTTCAGCGTGTTATTGGAATCTCGTCTTAGGACTACTTTTTGTAAAGTTCTCTTGCCATCTTACATCTCCTTTGGAAAGATTCTCTGTCTATGCCTGCGGAAGTATAACTCAAAGAAGGGCAAAGGAAACTAGGACTTCCACTGGTTGAATTTTAAATTTGAAACAGGCAAGGTTTGGTAGAAGCCGGTGATTCAATGTTGTCGAGACGTTCAAGTGCAACCGCTAAGGCAGCTTACAGGTGGGCTTATTCCTCACCTTACTGTTGTGACTCCATGGGATCAGTAGCAGGGTAAATGGTGGTAGGGTGACCGACTGTTAGGTGGCTTTCTATTTATTCTTACCCTATTATGTGGGCGGGAGGAGAGCGTCGTTCCACTTCTTGAGGTTATCAGTGAAGATGATACACGAGGAAGCAAAGGCGGTTTCATTCTGAAGGGGTTATATATGTCAAAAATAGAGACGAGAACTTATGGCAGGTTAGGCAAGGGTGCAATAATGGGATAAAATCTTAAAACAATACCTGGATAAAAGGGACAGACAGCACAGTAATACATGGTTAAAGGTGACAGACAGCACAGCAATACCTGAATAATAGGGATAGTTACCACTGTAATATTTGGGTAAAAGGGACAGTCACCACAGCAATACCTGAATGAAAATGATGGACAGCATTGTAATACCCGAATAAAAAGGACAATCGCCACAGTAATACTTCTATAAAAGGAAAAGACAGTACCATAATACATGGTAAAATCGGACAGGCAGCAGAATAATACCTGGATAAAAGGGACAGAGAGTACAATAATGCCTGCTTAAAGGGGACAGAGCACAGTAATACCTGGCTAAGGGAGACAGACAGAATAGTAATACCTGGATAAAAGGGACAGTTACTACAGTAATTATTGTAAAAAACGGGACAGACAGCACAGTAGTACCTGGATAAGAAGGACAGTCAATACATTAACATCTGGATAAAACTAACATGATAGTACAGTAACACCTGAATAAATGGGACAGTCACCACAGTAATACCTAGATAAAAGGGACAGATTGCACAGTAATACATGTCAGTTAACCCACAAATGTTTGAATGTTAACATTCACATGAAAAAATGGAACTGTCAGTTGGAATGCCAACACAAATTCCTCTTTTTCCTTTTCTTCGTTTCCCAACACCTTCTCCCTCCACCCCCTTTCCATTCTCTTTCCCCCCCCTCCCATTCACCCCCCCCCCCCCTTCTACAAGTAGACTGTCGTTCAGAGTTTTCCTGAGCATCGCCGAGTTCGGTCAGCTAGTGTATGTATATATATATATATATATATATATATATATATATATATATATATATATATATATATATATATATATATATATATATATATATATATATATATATATATATATATATATATATATGTGTGTGTGTGTGTGTGTGTGTGTGTGTATGTGTGTGTGTAAGTATAATTCCAGGGGGATTTGTCAAGAGATACGGCATGTTTAGAAGTCAACAGTATTATTGCTGTGACATCTAAGTCGATTATCGCCAAGTAAATCAACACGGAAATTTTATGCATAGATTAAGTATTTGTGTGTGTATGTATATATATATTATATATATATATATATATATATATATATATATAATATATATACATTCCAATATAAGAAACCATTCAAAAAATTGTAAAATATATATAAAGAAGCCATTTCCGAGTCATAGGCCAAGCGAACAATGCATATGAACTGCCTATCCTAGAGTCATTATTTATTAAACACAGTTGGTTCCCCAGTTAAATACCCAGACCTCCTCCACACAACTGTACCTGAGCTAACTTTTATTTGTTTTGTCATTCTGTCTCTTGCCTTCTCGGCATAAGGTTGGCTAGCGGTCTTTGGTCTTTTTATTTTTTTTTTATTTTTTTTTTGTTTTGTTTTGTTTCTGTATGTTTTTTTTTTAATTGTGTTGTAATTTATAAATGTTGAATTTTAGAGTAATTAATTTTAAAGTAAATTTTAAGTAATTTTTAAAGTAATTTTATTTATTGTTTAACAGATTCCCTGAAGATGTAATAATGATATTACGAAACGTAGGAAATAAAGAATTGAAATGAATTGCAACGTTTCCAATAGTCCACCTTCACGCTGATGTGTCCTACTGGCCGTCGCCTTCCTCTGTCTCCTGATATATATATATATATATATATATATATATATATATATATATATATATATATATATATATATATATATATATATATATATATATCATACATATATATATATATATATATATATATAATATATATATACATACACACACATATATATTATATATATATATATATAATCTATATATATATATATATTAATATATATATAGAAATATATATAGTCATTATGATTGTATGGTGATTAATCATGATATATTCCATTTGTTTAGAAGTCGTAATAATTTTAATCCTTATAAGTATTTATAAGGATTTACATCGCATACTTTTTTTTTTTTATCACAAACATCACTTGTGAACCGAACACAAAAAAATGTGGGTTGTCTATTACCTAATGAAACACTATTATGAATGTGACAGGATTAATTCATTGCATTTCCAGTGCTGCTTTTATGCGTATAAAACCTACTGGAAACCTTTGTTGGCGTTGAAATATGTAATATAATTTATTTTAAATTACACACTGGTTTGCTTCTCTGTTTGAAACGAGTTGTGTTCTTATTCATTGGAAATTGTATTATGCCACATGTACTCCTTTTTTCATTGGGAGCTATGACAATTTGTTTGATTACGAATTTGGGTATCATTATTTTCTGGAATTGTCTCTTGGCACAAATCCTTGGAAACACACATATGATGTTCAATAAAGTCATATTCATTATTGTAAAAAATAGGTTTCAGTCGTGGAAGATTTCAAGGACAAAATTAATATTTTCGTTATCTTTCTCGTCTAAATCAAAGTTTCGGTTGCTCTCTCTTCGTGTTTACTTTGAGTAGAACCACACTCCTTGTAAGGAAACTTTTCTTTTTCTTTTAATCAAATCTTTTTGGTAAAAGTGATGTCTTCTGAGTTGTTTTATTAGGTTCACAATAAAATCTTGATTGTTATAGTAATTGATTACGAAAAGTAAAAAAAATATGATATAACGTGCTATAATGATATATATATATCTATATATTTATATATATATATATATATATATATATATATATATATATATATATATATATTATATATATATATATATATATATATATATGTGTGTGTGTGTGTGTGTGTGTGTGTGTGTGTGTGTGTGTGTGCGTGTGTGTGTGTGTACGTACTTATTTTGGCATAAGTAAAATCTTTAGTATTTAATATAAACAATAAGGAAATATATAAATGTTTTTCCTTACAATAATCCATGGTAAAATTCTGTTTTTTTTTTTTTACAAATATATTCTCTCCGCTCTCTCTCTCTCTCTCTCTCTCTCCTCTCTCTCTCTCTCCTCTCTCTCTTCTCTCTCTGCGTTGGTTTTGTTTCGCTGACAATTTTGAATATGTTTGGATTGTATTTATACGTTAACTACTTTGGTTTTCTTTGAATCGAGACCTCTCTCTCTCTCTCTCTCCCTCTCTCTCTACCATTTCCATTACCCATTTTTTTTTTACAATATCAAGCCCCTTCCTTATCAATCCGTATTTGAGAGTTTGTTGAATGAAGTTTTATTTGATTCGTTATGGAATAAAGAATTTTTTCAGACTATGAAGTATGTATTTTGATTTATCAAATTGTTAACCTGCTTGCAACTCTCTAAACAGATGTTCATTGCTTTCGCAATACTGTTAAACATATGTATAAGCAGTTATGTTAAGTGATTCAAATCGTTTACCATATTTTGAACTGTTTTCAGCAACATCCGTGAAATTTTAAAACAATGAGAGAGTACTTAAATTGAAAAATGAAATTGGATAACGGTAAATTCCTGCAAAAAAATCTTTTGATTAGATATTTCCTAGTGATTAAAACCTTTGAAATATTGCAAGCATTCTAAAATCAATGTGAAAATAAGCAAATAACGAGTCTTGAAATTGTATTTTGCGTTATTAGTTAATTGTCTTAACTCATCGAATTTATAAAATCGTCAAATGACAAATGGTAAAACTCAGATAGTTCATGTTTTAATAAAACAGTTTTTTGTGTCCCGCCAAGTTATACCTATAAGTTCAGAACGTGAAAGTAAACACGATGATCTAAAATTCGAGGAATTTCACCACCTTTTCAAAGGAACAATTTATGTGGGTTAGATTAATGAGTAAATTACAATTTTCATCGAACTTAGTGGAACACAATTTTAGAAATATTTAGAAACAATGTTTTCTGCAATCCAGTTAACCCGTAGATTAAAGTAGGTCTTTATATCTGGAAATCCGCCATCTGTCTTAGGAATTCATTTGGCCTTACTCAAGTAATCGTAAAAAATGCAAAATCTCAAGAATCGGTAGGAAATGTTTCCTCAGATATTTAACAAAAAGCTTTACCAGAAGAGAAAGTGGTTACTATTGATAAAATTCTCACCATTATTGCTAAATATTATTCATGAGAATGAGAGATTTTCACGCATAGAATACTGAGAGAACATGAAATGTTAAATAAATAAGCGACAAATTAATGAACATTACTTATAATGAAATCTTTTAGTGTTCCTTATAGCAGCAAATGTAGGCCTATCTGTTAACATACGCAAAATGAGAGAGAGAGAGAGTGACTCATTAGTTTTGCAGAAGTAGTTAGCATTTCATGTAATGATTCAGTGAAAGCCAAGGA
Source organism: Macrobrachium nipponense (assembly GCF_015104395.2). Lineage (NCBI taxonomy): Eukaryota > Metazoa > Arthropoda > Malacostraca > Decapoda > Palaemonidae > Macrobrachium > Macrobrachium nipponense. The sequence continues at coordinate 42,206,034 of NC_087207.1, forward strand.
AATTCGGTTAAGTTTATAACGAGTATTTCAATGAATTCTTATTAGATTATTACCGTGTTGAGTATAATTACAAATATCCTCTCCTAAATAAGGTTGTAGAGGATTATTGTGATTTAAAGGCAATTTGCCGTGAAATTTTATTCACGAAAGTAATATTGTTCAAAGTTGCAGCAGTAATTTTCATCCTAATCTTACCATAACACAATGTAGGTAAAATTGGGACGAGCATTTCCATTACCTAAACCACATTCCTGTTTGTTGATTACAGAAGCTGATTAGGGTCCATAACCGTTAGCACATTGAGCTTTAGTCAAGAAAGAATGTTGCACTTGACGAAATGAATCAAGATAGACAGATGGTGATGAAACTAATGCGTTTCGACCATACACACAACTGTCTCACACGTGCTGCTAGTGTGTCTGGATGTACCAGATATTTCATAAATTATTTCTTTCGGTGATTTCTACTTTTTATGGATTCATATTTTATCTTTCCATCGACCCTTTTTCCAGTCATTTTTCTCTCTTCGTTCACCTCGACTTATATTTTAAGACACTACTTTCATTTTGCGTAACCTTTTTTCATACTTCAGATCAGTAAAGACATAGTGAGCAAATGGTATTTGAGAAACAGCGATTGGCTGTATTTCAGAAAATTAAACAGCATATTTGACATCATAATGTGGCAGATCTCTTTATTTGCCTGTTATTCGGAAATTTTCCCCACAACAGGCAATATAAGGCAACAACTCAAAATGCTTTTGTATTTTGAAACGAAAAATTATTGACACCTGTGAAAGGGTATGATTTATGAACCGTTAATATGAGACAAAATTATTATTATTATAAAAGATTAATTTATCCATATGAGACAAGAAAAGTTCAGATAATTCATAAACTGAAATTAACACGAAAGAAGATTTAGCTGATCCTCAAAGACAAAGTTGATTCATGGATATTTTGTGTCTTAATTATATAGTCATATATTTTACAGAGAACAACTTCATTAGAAAAGTATACAAAATCATTCAGAAAGACGTAGTAATGCTAAGAGAATATTTGTAGCAAATCTCCATTTGCTTATAAATTTAATAAGGATTCGTATTGTGGAAAGATCAACGGGAGGAAAGTTTTGTTTATCCGTTTGACTGACTTCTAGCTGGTGATTAGAAACTGGAAACTGGGTAAAATGAAGCCAAAGACCAGAAAGATTCTTTGTGGTTTCAATCTTGCATATTTTTTATTTTAATTTATTTTACTAATTTCCAGCGAAGCCCTTAAATTTAAATGAGAAGTAAATGGAAAACGGTCATCCTGGTTAGAATCTTACGCCTTCAGTCGGTTTGCAGTAAATACCGTTATGTTTTTTTTTATCATATTTTCAGTCTAGCTACATTTATAAATCTTATCACAAACTTTTATTTTCGTCTCCTGTTCTTCATTCAGTTAACTCTTTCGGAAGATATTTTCACCGAAATACATTTTCCATTAAAGACGAATCTCACCCAGTTTTATTCAGCGTCACTGCATTCAGTTACTTTTCCAGTATCCCCTAAATTGCCAGGCAGCTCTGAATTGAATTCTTTCATTTCTCTCTTATTAAAGCCTATACCTAACTCAGAGCAATAACCCAATGAAAATGCCATTTTGAATTTTTTTCTGTTTTTTATCAGTAGTGGATCATTTTGAAGCATGTTTATTTTCTTGACATTGAAATACACCAAATTATATTAAGAAATTGCCGTCCAGCAGATCAAACTTAGTTGTATAGAAACTGTAAACGCTATTTCCCTAGTACGTTATTTTTAGTCATCGCCAATATGATCATACGACTCGTTGTTTGTGTGATAATCTCTTCATCAGGGAATTTTGTAGATTATTATTTGAATATTTATTATCTATATCATGATTTTTGGAAGAATAAATTGCACTGATTCGAAAAAATCGCTACCTTCGTTTTTATTATGGAAATGTCCTAATGGACTACGGACGCCCTTTATAATATTTTTTTCCCGTTATTAGCCATGTGACGTTGAAGCAACAAACTAAACCTCTGCCTTTTGCAATTTTTCATTTCGATATGTTAACAAACAAATGTCTGTGAAACATTTAAGTGAGTTGTTTAAATGTAGTCAGAAGCGTGTTTTAGGTAAGATACTATATACGTACATATGAAGGTACTACATACATATGTTTATATATTTATTTACTAATCACACTTTTGTTTATTGCTGATTTATGAACTCTTGTATATTTCGCACCTGCGCTGTTTCCCGTTCAATTTGCAGCTGTCTAACTTGGCGCATTTACCACTTGTTAAACGACATTTTACCGCAATACGTTTTCGACAGTATAAGTTTTTCACTTTATTTCCGCGGCCCACAACTGGCAAAGCTACTTTAAACAAATTGAAAGCAGTGTCATAGTCATGCACTTTTCCCCAGCTCCGCATTAAAAACACCCCACTTTGTTCTTTTGCAAATATGCTTTAATAATATTTCTCTTTCGTTATTCAGCTGGGTATATGAAAATGGCTTTGAGTTGGTGTTAGTGACACGAAAAATAGATTCACTTTTCACCAGTTTAACGTCCTGTGATAATGTTTTCTCCTGCCTCTATTTTTCTGTCCGGGGCATCACCGGCCCCATCGTATTTCTGATAATATATACTAATATACGGTAGATACCCTTTGTGCTTAATTGTTTTTTGTTATTGAATTTTCGCCACTGCTATAGTAAAGTTATTTTTTATCATATATTATTATTATTATTTTTAGTACGAACTTGAAGTCACGTGCTAAACTGTGCTGGAACCCAAAGCTGCCTGTCATGTCTCCCCTACCCTCCCGCCCCACCTAGGGTGTACAAACAGGTTTCTATGAGGAGAGTGGAAGGCTCATGTCTCCCCTACTCTCACAATCCCCTACCTACCCCACCCCACCCAGGGTGGACAAACAGGTTTGTAGGAAGAGGGAGTTACGAGAAGTTACAAGTTACAAGAATTAGGATGTCTCAAAGACTACTTAGTCCATCCGAGGAGACATCATGTTCTCACTTATCTGTAGGAGCAAGTATCACTGATCATTCACAGTTCCCTAATGATTTTGTCCAGTTTTCTTTTAGTCTTCCACACTTTTGTTGTAATGCTGTTTACAACTTTTGGTGGCAGTTTATTCCATGTGTCACAAATCTTGTATGTACAGAAGTTCCCACATTGGGATGTGCTGTATCTCTTCAGTTCTAATTTCCAGCCACTATTTCTTGTCTGGTTTTCATTTAATGTAAATAGGTTACTGTCTACTTTTGCTATGCCTTTCAGTATTTTAAATCTTTCTATTAGTTGTCCTCACAATCGGTGCGTTTCTAAGCCATACATGTTCAGGCTCTATAGTCGTCTTTGATAACCTATTTGCCTGGTGGATGGAATTACCTTTGTGGCTTTTGCTTGTACCCCTACTAATCTATTTAAGTTTTTTTTAGTGTTAGTGACCAAAACTGTGCTGCATATTCAAGATGAGGTCTAACTATTGATGTGTAGAGCTGCAGCACCGTTTCCTTGTTTCTGTATTTGAACTGCCTCTTTATGTATCCCACTAGTTTCTGTGCCTTCTTTTCGGCTTTTTTGCACTTGAAAAGGTGGAATTTCTATCATTTCTATGGACAGTTACATCAAGAAAATTCAAATTACAATTTCTTTCTTCCTCTACAGTAAATTTTATAGAAGGGACTAAATTATTGAGATTATTAAGGAATTCCTGGAGATTTTCGTGAACTGGCCAAATACAGAATATATCATCCACATATCTAAACCAAAAAACTTTTTGGGGCAAAATTCTTTGTAAGAGTTTTGTCTAAAAAAATTCCATGTAAATATTGCTAAGGACAGGAGATAAGGGATTACCCATAGCTATGCCAAACTTTTGTACAAAAAAATCCCCATTAAAACAAAATTTACTATCTTTGATATATAACCTTATGACACTAATGAGGTTTGCTACACTTAAGGGAATGTCATGACGTTCTAATTCCTCCACCATATATTCAAGTAAGTCATCTACAGGCACTTTTGTAAATAAAGAAACAACATCAAAACTAACCATATTAAAATCAAAATTCAAATTTTAACTATTCAATTTGTTTATAAAATCAACATTGTTTTAAACATTCGTGTTAGAAATGTTTCCTACCAAAGGAGTAAGAATCTTTACAAGCCATTTAGATAAATTATACGTAACTGAGCCCACTGAACTAATGATTGGTCTGATAGGGTTATTGATTTTATGTGTCGTGACTAAACCATACATATAAGGTAGGGAGGCGCATAGCGGTGTAAACTGTTTAATTAAATGGTCCAAGCCCTTCAAAATGGATTTAATTTGTTTATTAAAATGGGAGATCACTGTCTGTGTAGGGTCAGACCTCAGTTTCGTATAAGTATCAGTATCTCTGTTTTTTCTGGGATGTTCCTAAGGGCTTTACGTGTCTGTAGCCCGCAGTTTATTGACGCTGAAGTTAAAACTATTTATGATATTGCATTGAAACTTAAATACCCAAGGACTTTTGTAGATGTGGCATGGAAAAGAGCTAGAAAAACACTTTATTCAGCTAATGACAAACTTGAATTTAGTAAGCATAACATTCTAATATTACCCTATGATGAAAGGTTTTTAGATATTCCTAGAATTTTAAAGCTTTTTAACATAAAAGTTGTTTTCAGTAATATTAATGTCAAAAGTTTAGTAATCAAATATTCTCCTAAAGATCTTCCAGGCTCCATATATGAAAATCCTTGCAAAAAGTGTGATAAAGTGTATTACGGACAGACCGGTAAATCTCTTTCACAACGTCTCAAACAGCATCAATATTCTGTGAGAACTGGGCAAATATCGAATGCATTATTCGTACATATGAGAGATTTAGACCATCCTATTAACTGGAGTCAAGCAAGAGCCTTAATCCATGTAATGACACAGTTAAAAGGAATATCATTGAATCTTGTTTCATCAAGTCAAATAATAGAAATGTTCTAAATTTAAGTCTTGGTTTATTTAAACTTGATGCTTTCATAATGAAAAAAGTTGTAGATAAATATAAGCAACAAAATTAATATATTCAAATTTTACATGTTTTGGACTGCAAAGATACTTTGTAATTTCGGTTAGGGTAAAATCTGTTTAGGTTTGTGACCGTGTGATATCCGATAATCCTGGATTATCTCTTTTAATTTTTACCCTTTTGACAATTAACCATCTGGTATTCTTGATCTTGTTTTGTACCTGAGACCTTCCTCTCCAATTGTGCTTCATTAGCTCCTTGACAATGTCTGAGTAAAGACAAAAGAGCTTGGATTTCTGACTATCATTTTCCTGTGGGATTCGCTTAAACATATATATATATATGATATGCAATTATATATTTATACATATATATATATATATATATATAATATATATATATATATATATATATAATATATATATATATATAAAATGGTTAGTACAAATCCGAAATTCGAGGTCCGTTTCTACGGGGAGGTCATACGCCCCCTTTTTCATATTCCCTCATTTCTACAAATCCATATTTTTTTACCTATTTTGATGAGATTTTTACTTATGTATTTTACTTAGATTGGTTTGAACAGGGAACTGGTTATAGATACTGTGTGTTACAAATAAAAATTGAGCCTTTCTACCGGACATTCATTAGCGTTAAACTCTTGATTATACCGATGCACATATAACAGTCGCTTTACCATACATTCAGATATCTCTCACTCTAATTACCATTTACAGTAGGTACCACTACAGAAAGAGGGAGAGAGAGAGAGAGAGAGAGAGAGATGAGCGGATCTGTGCATAAATAAATCAGTCAACAGACAGGTAACAACCGAGTGAATCGTTAGATATTTACACCTTTGTAAACTATTATTAGATAGATATAGAAAAAAATCGTACTAAATATGTTTAAACTGCAGTAACTTTCAGAGCGAGAGATGAGCGGATCAGTGCATAAATAAATCAGTAAACTGGATCGTTAGATATATGCAACAATTTATATTATTAGATAGATAGATAGATATATAGAAAAATTATACAAAATAAGTTTAAACTGAAGCAACTTTCAGAGAGAGAAAAGGGAAGGTGAGGTAAGGAAGAAAGACGGGGGTGGCGGGGGGTACGCTGAGCTTTTTACTGTTATGTTCGTATCCATTACTGGCTAATGGAGTTTTTGCCTCTTGGTACAGGGATAAATGTCTTTATTCTTCACAATTAGTGATTCACGATACCCTTATAAATTACGGCACTGGGTGTAATACACTATAGCAAAATCTCGTTCTGATACGAGTGTTCGTTACAAAGTTATTGCCAACAAACGTGCTTGCACTGTCTATGAAACCCATAGTAGTCCCCTCTAAGGAGGGGCCTCTAGACTAGAGGATATTAGCTTCTCAGGTACTTTGAGAAGAAGTTGATTGTTCCATACCAGCCTCTTGCAACCAGAGACTTCGAACCAATGTGACTGACCAGCTACCAGCTGCTGCTTATTAATGCTTAGGTCACAGAAAGGCGCACTGAATTTTAATGGTTTTCTTGCTGTTTAATAATGTATGAAAACGGTATAAAGTTACCTAAAGATGAAACCAGTATATAACTTACCAGTGCTTTTAAGAACTATTATTTGTAAAAAAGAAGAAGAAAAAAAGTCCCTATAGGCCATAATGGTAGACTTTCAATATAATTCTGGTTGACATATTTTTAAATATTCATTTTTTCCTAGATTTGGCTCTTTTCTACTATCAACAAAGCCCTTTATCCCCATTCGCCTTTATCCGAAGCCTCCTCATCATTAACTGGGGGTTTAAGAAAGTTCATCGCCAGACACCAGCAATAATGTTTGCTTAATGTCGGTACTTGCGTTCGCTCGGCCATTTTATTAGTCAATATAAAGTCCCGGCCTTCGTGTTGCAGCCGAGTTTTACCGTTCCCACCCAACACTTCAACCCGACGTATCGTGATAGTAAAGTAGACTTCAATCCCGCTAAAGTTCTCCTCAAACTTCCTCACAATCTGTCGATAAGGAATATTTTAAAGATAAGTTTCAGCGGGATATTAGGAGAAAGGGTTGATTGGTTGTTAAGATCTTTAATGTCAGTTTGCTCTCAATCTCGCTTTATCTCGTGTCTGTTTGTGAATTGTAGCTCTCACTTTATCTCTGATGACCATTTACCTCATTCATTACTTTCTAGTACACTCTTCTTACCTTCACAATGATGTAGGAGAATGCATAAACTTAATTTTTCAGGTTTGTTGGGCTTCCAGCCTTGGGAATAACGAGAAACAAGTTTTGGAGAAACCACGTTATTGGCATGCCAACGACTATGTCCAGGAATCCGTCACGTGTACTTCCTTAAGAACAGCTCCTTTAGATTTATATAAGACGTAACCTCTTTTATATGGAGTATAATTACCATATAAAGAGATCATGTAAAAGAGTTTCATCAAAAGGATTTCTGGTTGACTGACAATTCTGATTTAACTTCCAATCTGGATTCATTAAAACACTTCAGTAAGAACGCCACCTTTTGCTTGTCAAACGGAAATAACTTTATGCACTGATCTTAAGAGGA
>NC_087207.1:42216158-42244991 GCF_015104395.2 Macrobrachium nipponense
AAATTTGGTTACAGGAGTCAGGTCCAGAGGGTTATATACGAAAATTAAATGTAGAAAAACTTTAACTATACTGTTTTTTTTTTTTTCATCTGTCCACCCGCCTGTGGTGTTTTCGTATGGTAACACTGCGTCCCGGGCTTTAAATAGTTACGCTATGTGTAAGTTTTAGGTAAATAAAAGGATATCTGGGTGTACATTTGCAACTGAAAAGTGTTCTAATAATTTACTGTATGCGAATTACACCGTTAATATTCGAAATAGGACATTGTTATTATTGTTAAATGTAAGCTGCCTTTTCGGGGTGGCGAATGGAACAGCCAAACGCAGTAGCAGGAAAATAGCTTCTCTCGCTGTTCACTGTCAACTTTATTGGACCACACCTACTCTGCCACTAAGCTACGTGTTACTTCATTACACGTAAGTATATCAATATATACTTTTAATTTTTATAAACTGTGTTTTAGCCAGATACGATATAACGTAACTTGGTTTAGCATTCGTTTAGTGGAATTTGCGGAAATGTTATTTTTGCATTGACCGTATTTGGGAAGGAGAAAGCTCTGGTTGAACTGCTTTTTACTTAAAGCTGTCACCGTATTTGCTAGTCACTGGCATCAATATCATTGCTGTTATTATAGTGGATTCACTTAAACTGGAACCCCATGAATGGTGCATCTTGATTAACGAATTACAGTTGAGCGAGAGGGGGGGAGGGGGGTGGAGTGTGTTGTTCCATCTCCCTCTCACACTCCCTCTTTCCCGGCGTAATACAACTTATTCAGACAAATCACCTGCTCACTTTATTTTTAAAAGGAAGTATTAGTTTTTCATCATTCTTTCTCGAGACCGTTTTTCAGCCAAGAATATTAGCGTGGTAATCATACATGCAATGCTGACAATATCTTTATGACGAGCCGAGTTATAAGGAAAAACAATTAAGGTTTTTTTTTACATAAGAGTGTCTGCTGCTACGGTCCTGGAGGGAGGGAGGGAAAGAGGGAGATAAAACCGCACTCTCCACCCGGCTGCCCCCACCGCGTCTGACTGTTCCATTCGCCACCCCTAAAATGCAGCTCACATTCAGCAATAATAACAATAACCTATTTGGAATATTAACGGTGTAATTAGCATACAGTAAATTATTAAAACACTTTTCAGTTGCAAATGTATACCCAGATATCCTTTTATTTACCTAAAACTTACACAGCTTAACTATTTAAAGCCCGGGACGCAGTGTTACCATACGAAAACACAACAGGCGGATGGACAGATGAAAAAAACAAAACAAAGTATAGATAGTATACACACTAATAACGAAAAACTAAAATATCAACAATAAATATAATAATGACAGATTCTTTAAATTTTCTTGCTTCACTCCTTAGGATGCTTTGTATGAGCAAATTGCTGCTGTTTCTCACTCGGGTTATCAGTCTGGAAATTGTTCGCCATACAATGATTTTCAAGTTGTCCAGGTGGTTTTCTATGAACATCTGCGTGGCGGAGGGGAGCGATGGGTGTTTGTGAGGCGTCTCAAAATGTCATTCTGCACAACAGTGATACGCTTCGTGGTCTCTCGGGGATAGTTCGTCCAGAGGGAACACCCATAAATACTGTAGCAATACAAGCAGAAGAGCAGCAGTTTCACGTCTCGGTGACAGAAGGCAAACCTCCTTGCAATCATGTTGCCAGTTGCACATAGATTACGACGCTTCTGTTCAATGTCTGCTGTATCTTTTTAGGTCATCCGTGATAAGGTGACCCAAATACGGAAATTCGTACACGAATTCCAGCAAGATCACCGAGATAGAAGGCCTGTTCGATGTGACGTCATGACGTCGACCCTGGTGGTCCGACTCTCCGAGGCGAGTGACTGGCGAATCACTCCCGACTCTCGATCTTCCTTCCCTTACATCACTTGGACACGATGTTTTCGTGGTTCCATTGTTTTATTTATGAACTGGAACATAAAACTTTTATGGCATCATGAGGTAGCGAGCCTTGGATACATCTATTGGCCTTTTTTGGACGAACTTACTGTGGTAAGCAGATAAACTCAGCAATAAGTTCACTGCAACAGGTACTACCTATTTGACTTTTCTCTGGATGACTTTCGACTGCAATATATATACAGTCTGCATTCTAGGTAGAAGTTGTGAGCAACAAGGTCAGGTGAATTATAAAGAAAGACTGGTTTAACCTACATTGAATTTTGGTAGGAATTCATGTCAACCAATGCTTAACAGAGTCGAATAGGTATAGGCTAGCCTAAGTCAAAGAACTCCCAGTGTAGCCTATACCAAACAAGTGTCATAATAGGCAAGACCAATAATGGTAGCAGTGGTCAGGTAAGGCAAGCAGCATATAAAAAGTTACCAGCAAGCAAAGAAAGGGCAAACACATCAAACAAGTAAACCTAAGAAGGGTAAACTTGCGTACTGCAAGAGCATAAAAACCCCAGAAGAAATTTAAAGCACACTAGCCTATATGTGGTAAAGAACATTATTGCCATGATTGGGACAATGGCCCTGTGCTAGGTAAGAAGGTTGCAAACATGATACCTAACTGTGTAATAGAACCTTCAGACAAGGTACTCCATTAGCACAGACATAAAAGTTACAGTAGATTCATCATAACTTGAGTACAGTATAGTGGTGGGGAAATAGGCATTTCCATTGATAATAGGCAAAGGCATGGGACAAACATTTTGGGCCTAGATGGGTAAAGGTGAAAAAAAATAGACTGGCATAGTATTCTAAGGGTTACAGGTTCAAAACAGGAGCCTACATTAGAAATTTCACTAACATAACCTAACCTAACCTATCCACATTGCATTACTAGGTTTCAGTGCTCATATATATACGTAAAAATATTAAAAACCTATCTTTCTTCTTCCACAGGTAAAACTTCGATACAGATTAATGAAATACCATACTTATGCCACAATGCATGTGCTGTACAGTTAAGCCTAACTGTACAGCACATGCATTTTTATGTCACTAAAGTACGTCATTTAGGAGGTTTCAAGATTCCAACAAAGGTTCATGATACAAATATCATTAAGCAGATATTCAGTAACTCCAGAGACCTGATACTGCTGAATGTATTTCTAACACTGCAATATATATTGTATTGCTTTTATAAAACTAGTTACTTAACTTTTGGCGATAATTTTAGTTCTAGTTAATAATTGAATAAATTTGATTATTCATCAGAGCTGGTAATATTGTGTTTTTGTTATACCTATAGTTGTTCCCATCAAAGTTACTGTACCATCTGCCCATCATCGTAACAACAGGACTCAAATTTTCTTATGTACATTAAGAGGAAATGTAAATCATTACTACTCAATGACAAAATAGAGTGATACTGATGGTGGATGAAACTCACGTACTTAATACCATACTTTCATTATAAAGGCAAACTATTGTTGGTTCAGCCTTTGGCTATTAGTGATGCTGCAACAGGTGCATTTTACTTTATTGAACAGGTAAAGTCTAAATTCAAGTAAGTTGCACAAATTCCCAATTAGAGCCTAAAAGCTGTTGTTCTGCACTGTACACTGAAGAAAGTAATTATAGGCTTAGAACAAATCATTTTTACAGTGTTATTCATTGTAACATCATTATGCTATCATTGGGAAAGCAATGTCCTATTTTCCCAGCAATCCAAAGCTGTCTATAGTGTATCCTCACCCATTTCAGAGTATCAAATGCCCTTTTTCGTGTATGTTTCAGTAAAATTGTTAAAATACATCAGGAATAATTGGCTTGGCCAGAAAGTTATAAATAAAACAATGAAGTTACCTCAGTTCTCCTTTGATGTCAATAATTGGGTAAAACGAAATTCATAATGCACCATTCAGCCCTTTGAAAAACTTCATGATGTAGATGTTTACTCAATGAATATCATATAAACTATATATAGCTATCATTAAAAGCATTATCTCCCTACACCTTTGAGAAACAAAATGTCCATTTATTTTTACCAATATCCAATGAATGTATCGTTCAAGCTTTACTAACTACTGGAAAAAAATCACTCCCTTTTAATTGAGGATGCAAATGTCAAAATGTTACATTTGGTCGACAATCATGAATTTAAACGTTTACATGTCAAAGGGTAAAAATTGAACAATATGGGTTTCTACTAACGCTTCATTGAATAATTGTTGTTCAAGAAAATAACTGTTGTAGCCAAAGAGAAAGTTAGAAAATTAAATACCAAATAATGACTGTAAGTGAATTATTTCATTCACATATAGTAGAAAGAACCATGTTTTCTTGTGATGTAAACCTATGCACTCTGTTTATTCTTTGGTAGACACTATTGTAACTAAACAAATTGTTTTAGTTCAGCATTTTATATTAATCTTATAACTTGTTTTTCGAGTAAGTATTATTTGGTGCACTAATTAGTGTAGACGAGAAAATAAGTAAATTAATAATTGGCAGACCAAAAATGATAGATTTTGGCGAGAGTTTGTTTACATTTCTTTCGTCTGGCAGCGTAGTCAGTGCTAGCAGCTCAGCCCACCCTTGCTTACGTCACAAAACACCGAACAGGCCTTCTATCTCGGTGGTCTTGATTCCAGCCGATGATTTCCGAGGCAAATTCGTGGATCTGCAATGTGCTTAAGCGATCTCAGGAGCATCAACATGCACTGGGTCTTGGTTTCGTTGTATAGGATATCAAATTCCTCTGCAAAATTGGCGGCAAGTGGCTATGAGTCGTTGGAGACCTTTCACTGATGGGGAAATCAAAACCATATCGTCGGCGTAACAGAGGTAGTTTATAGTTGTTTCATTGACAGTGCATCCGATTGGGAGCGAGTTCAGTTTGACATTCAAGGCATCTATGTATGTATTAAACTAGTATGGAGAGAGAATGCCCCTTGCCAAAGCCCGTTTTGGGAGCCAAAGGTGTACGATAATACGTTACCCCATTTGACACAGAATTGCTGTGTGGAGAACCAGCAATATAAAATACCAATTAAATCTAGAGGTGTGCATCTTTTATGCAGCCACAGGAAGGGATTCATGTAGTTTACTCTGTCAAATGCTTTTCTCACATCCACAAAACAGGAAAACAGTAAAGGCTGATGACAAGTAGTTCAGCAATTCAGTATGAAGATGCAGGTGTCGGTTGAGTGGTTTGCTTTAAATCAGAACTGGTTTTCAGTGGTGTGTAGAAAGGGGAGAAGTCTCACTAGAAGAACCGACTCAAGTATCTTCGACGCGATCGTTGTGATTGCTATCGGCCGGTAATTACCAAGGTCAGCTCCATCCTTTAGCTTGTTTTTGATTAATCGTATAGAGAGCCCTTACACATGAGGACACTAGTGTCCGCCACCGGTGTCGGACACTAGTGTCCTTGCTCAAGACACCGCCTGGCAACTAGTGAGCCACTCACACACCTCAGTCGGAAGAATGGCGGGAAACGAAGGACTTAAGTATTTCTTTCTTTTCTGAGAGGGGTTTCTCTTCAAAATCAGGAATGAGTTTCACCATTATTGCATTCCAGCAGTTCTGCTTTTCTATCATATTTGCATATCCCTCACAAGATGGGTCCCATAGTGCTGGTAGTTTTTCTATTTCACAAATGAGGTCCTCCGTGTTCAGCTTCTCCTCCACCTTCGAAATTGTCCTTGATAGGCCGTCTCCTTCCATCATGGGATGATGGTGGGTGTCAAACTGAGCATGAGAAGCTGGCCAGTGGGCAGCGGTGGCGGACACTGGTGGCTACGTGTGAAAGCTTCCATTTAAAACAATGCTTTGTAGTGAATGGCGGCAACCGTCAGTGTCCGCCACGTGTTGCGGGAGCGAGACACCGAAATATCTGTTGCCCGGAAGTTGTCTGCTTGGGACACTGCTGTTGCCTCGTGTGAAAGGCTCCATTTGATAATATGGGAGGCAACTAGTGTCCGACACCGGTGGCGGACACTAGTGTCCTCGTGTGTAAGGGCTCTTAGAGTAGGGAGTCTGGAAGAAACTGATGAGTTATGCACGCATTGAATAGGGCAGCTAGCAAAATGTAAATTATCGGATGGGAGAATTTGAAAGCCTCTGCGGGAAGACCATCACAGCCAGGCGATTTACTATTAGGTAGTCTGTTTATGGCATCGCTGATGTTACCTGGCGTAATACGATCTGCGAAATTAAATTAAATGTTATCAGTGGGGAGGTTATCTACGTCCCTGTCCCTTCGGGAGCCTTGATCGTTTATGCAAGTCAGGAATACTCAGGATATTATTGAAGTGATCGCCCCACATACTTGCGATAGCCTCGTCACCGACTGTTTCCCCTACGCTCTATGATAGCTTTTTAGTTTTGGGATTTAAGGACTGATTATCTTTCCAAAGACGAGGATAATCACCGGATTTTCAAGTTTCTAGACATAACATCGGCTCTTAGTTGTTTTCATTTAATCTGCAGTGTTTAAGAGGAAGTTTCTTTAATAAACAGACATGGAAAATAAACTACAACAGAGAGTGGATAACCGTGTACACAAGTCATTCTGTGGCGGCGCCCAATTTATGTGGCTGCATCCGTTACCAATGTTTAATTGATATTGTGACTTACATGGAACTCGGTACTGCTAAGATTACGGCAACAATTCACAAATGATTGTTTAGCTGCGGCTCTCTCTCTCTCTCTCTCTCTCTCTCTCTCTCTCTCTCTCTCTTGCGTGGGCGATTATATATTATTTTTGTTTGATAACTTCTTTTTCCTTTTAATGTTTACATATTTATCTACCTATGTATAATTTTAAAGTTCGTTGGTTCACTTCAAGAATCAACTTTACTTTAAGGGATCATTTTAGTCCCAGTTCTGTCGAGAGGTAGCTGTGATAGGCTCTCATCAAAGGAAAGCCAGGTCGAGACTCAGAAGCCAAAACACCATTTGCATATGTTACCAAAACGCAGCCGTCAAAAACTAATTCGTAAGTCATCTCATTCCTTTGGAATCATGGGATCACAGAGCAAGCGATTGCATGCATGATAAGCGCTGTTAACCGTGCACATAATAATAGTTGTTTAAATACTTCAATTTGCTACTTTGTTTTCAGACTGCAAAAAAGTATATCTGTTATGTACCATATCGTGCGTAAATAAACCATTTAAAGAAACACACACACACACACACACTTATAAGCTATCCCTAATAGAGATCTTCAAGGGATAGTAAGGCAACAACCACTGACACTTTCACAGTATAATTCCTGGACCATGAACGAACCCCCTGTGCAGGAGAGTCCCAAAACAACCGCTTTATACACTAACATAGAATACTTATCAATAATTCCTCGAACGCCTTACAAACAATGAACCATTTATCTCCACACTGGCCACACTTACTCATCTTCCCAAATATGCTGCATCTATCTAGTCTTTCCTATGTCTACTGCTTCTTCCCTCCAACACTTACAAGATCTACAGTTTTTTCCTCTATTTTTCCCTATTTTTTTTTCACATGACCAAGCCATCTGATAGAACCCTGATCCTTCCTTACACCAATAGTATCCTTTCTGTTAGTTCTGTGCATTCATCATTTATTCCACCCTTTTTATGGTCATATAGTGTGGAAATTATGACCGTAATAGTTTAAATCGTTGTTTCATTTGCATTTACCATTCAAAATTCGCTCAAGAAAAAGAGAATAGGTTTAACAATTCCTTCGTAAATTCCAGCTTTGGTATTGTGCAGACAGAGCAATCTCTCATTCAAATCTTTTACTTTGACTTCCCTCTCCTTTAGATCCAAACACCAATTGGGACCGTTTTACTCCAACATAAAATGTCCCTCTTTTAATTTCCCTAATCTCTCCATCCATGAATATAATAAACCTTGGGGTCATATCATAACCCCTATTAGACCAATTCTCACACCAAACCAGTCACTCTCAGATTTGTTTTAAATCACATTTCGATTTCATCTAAAGAACTTTAAAGTGATGTCATCAAGTTGTCTTTTACGTCATTCATCCCCAGGATGATCAACATGACATTGTATTTCCATCATACATCCCCAGGAAAGTTCGTTTATAATTGTTAAACAAAAAACACCTTCCAACACTGCTCTTCCCTTGTCAGTCACAGTCATTACAATCCCTTATATGCCGTACACCTTCCCTGGTATACTAAAGAGCGCTATGACCCATCATTTCTGTTTACCTCCGTCGCCTTTCCCCTGAAAGAACTGTTATTTCTCCCATCCAATCCACTGGAACTTTTCCATAATCCAAGCACACATTTGTCTCATCATACTGCACTGCAACACCTCTTGAAATCCCATCAATGACTGGTTTCTCTCCTCTCTTCGGCCTCTTTTTTATTGTATTTTATTATTTTTTTTGTTTTTGCTGCCATTATATCATGAACAATCACTTCCTTAATAATTCCCATATTTATTTAAAAACAAAAAAACCATCGAAATAATAAATGATCTGGTCATTTATTATTTTGTCCTGTCCCTCCTCAAAACTTTTACTTTTAAAAACTTCAAAATACTGACCCCACTAACTCTGATTTACATTCTGTTTTGAAATTACCTCTATTTTATTTACATCTTATCAAAGATCTACCTCTTTGCTTGAAGCACTCTATCACATTAACCCTGTGTATTTTTTTTATTTAATCGCTTACTTTTAGACAATGCTATTCTTCTGTCGTGTACCTTTAGGTGGTTTTCTCTTTTGTTATGTAATTACACCTTATAAATCTCCTGTTACCTTCGGTAGACCTTTCATTCATCCTGGAGTACTGTATACCCTTGAATTAGCCATCCACCAAAGTCTCTTTAAGCCCAGATAATTTGTCATATCTCTCCTATTGTGTTGTTTTCACTTCCATCTTATTGAACTCACTTATGTAGGCACATCTGCAGCCACATTCCCATCCCTTACACTAAGAAAAACGCATTAATATTAACTTTTGCAGTAACCAGATAATTTGTATCTAAACGTACAGCCACTGTTTGTCTCAATATTATACCATTCTACTTGTTTTTCACTCTACTCTTCACTAACAGTGAAAACCTCCAGTCCTTTCTCTTCCAAGTAAACTCCTTAATATTCTTTTTTGAAGCCCATTTATATCAAGCCCGTTTCTGAAGAACAAGTAAAGTTTGAAACTGCAAATACTCTTTCACTTTCACCTTATTCTACTTCTGGGCCATATAAAATCAATAGCTCTCTATCACTTCATCCACAGAGAACTGCTGAGAACAGGAAGACTTCACCAGTCTCATGTCGCTCTACCTGCCAAGATCCCATTCTACATTTACGTATTCCGCACTTTTTTTTCTGAACATATTCAAGACAAGAGTATTATGAGAAGGCATATACTTTTTCTGAATATAATACTTTTCCCGATATATATGTTAAATACTGAAATGTTCCACTAATATGCATATTTCCGCAAGTATTGTTTTCCATATTTGAAGGAGATTTTATTATATTACTATTACTGTTTTGCACGGAAAATATTCCAAAGTAATTTGAGCTATGGTTAATTAGATCTCCAATGTTCTGGCATCATGGATATAGTCAGAGTTGTAGCTCATCAGTCCCCGTTAACAAACCCATTATTTCTAGTTATAACAAACATTTTTAATTTTATTGATTTCATTTATCAAACAGTTTATTTCAATATTAATTTTTAAGTTTTTTCTTGTTATTCTAAATTGTTTATTCATGAAAAACTTTTATTTAAAAGGGATCAAGGCGATGGATTTAATTGGAAAAAGATAGGAATATTTGGCTTAAAATATTACTGTATTACTCGAGAAACTTCTGGCAAAAAGCTTTGGTTTGACAAACGACAAACTTTTCCTTCCTCCAGAATTTGCCCTTCGTTTCATTGATTAGTATCAGTGACATTCTTGACGATATAGTAAGGGTTTTGGCGGCGGGTTATTATCCAACTCACTTTGCTAGTATGCTAATACTTCCAAAGTTCAACCCTAATTATAAACTTTTCGCCTAAGGGTATAATAAAAAAAAACGTTAATTAATTAACTTCAATGATTCGTAGATTTTATGAATCTTTTATTTTTAAAGAATCTATTAAAAAAAAAGCATTATGGTCGATTATTCTCACACTATATTAATAACATTTCATTCCGGTCTTAAGAACACAATCTTCTCCCTCATATATCTGAAGTTTTGAAAATTATGTCATCGCTAAGGTGTCAAAAAGCGAGTTAAGTTTGTGACCCTAAGACGATTTTGCTTTGGCCCTGATGACATTTGCGGGTGCATCTATTCAAGAGCCTTCGTCAGCAGTTTTATCTCGAGTGAAATAAGTTTGAACAGAGTAGAAGAGAAAGGACAGGATGCTCTTCAACCCACAACTTCCATTCCTTCAACTTTATTTCAGAAACTTCACCGTCGCTCTTGCTTGATTAAAGATGAAGATTGAGTCCTCTTTTCTGCCTTCATGAAGTTAATGCTTTCATTCCCTTGTATTGGACAGAATTTCTAAGGCTCTATTATACATATATTATAGATAAAAAAAAATGTTGTTACCTTTGTTTTAATATTTGTTGATCTTAGCATGTATTTATCGGTTTCTTAGCTGTGGCTCAGTTCTCGGGGTGCTTAGATTGTATTTTTGGGGCTTGGAGACACAGCTCTCTTGTGCAAATGCACTCAGCGTATTTTTCGCTGAGCAACCAGCAAAGGAAGGCTTGTGTGGTCGGGGGGGCAGTGTCTATAGGGAAGGTGTTTTTTTTTCTTTGTACGGGGTTGAGGGGGTGAATCCCTCCCTTTCTTTTTCTTTCTTGCTGTCTCCTCCATTTGACCTTGAAAACAAAGGTTTAATGCCTTGGCCTTGATTGGAAAAATCAGCTGATAGCTACTGTAGGTCACGAGTGTGAGAGATGATTTACGCCCGTAGGTTTTTTTTCTCTTTCTCTCTCTCTTTTGAACGATTTTTGTTCTACTTTTACGTGAAGAGGAAATAAATGTGTAGGATTCTTCGGTTGTCCGGCCTTCTTTTAGTCCAGGTTTTGGGGTTTCTTTGATAGCCCTTAGATTTTATTTTTTTAGTTTTTTTTTTTTTTTGTGGGTTCAGTAGACAATTGCTTGAAGTCTACGTTAGTCACAAATGTTACAGGTGTCGCGGGAAGAGTCAACAGTGCCATCGGCTTTTCTCTTCCCCTTTTGTATGTCAGCCATCGCTCCTGTAAGTTTTTATAGGACGTATCACGAGCGAATTTGAGTTTATTTTTCTCTCTCAGAACAGTCTGTGTAGATTTAAATATCTCAGTCTTTGACATGGGATCATTTTTCGGTGATACATACGTTTGTTAGTTTCAGCCGTTTGATGCTGCAACGAGATTTAGGGGATAATTTAGGCAATTTTGGGTGTGTGAATAATGGCACTGCATTGTTTTTCTGGATATCTATTTTTCAGAAATTATTGTATTTCCAGGGCTCTTGCACAATACTCTTGTTGTGTATTCAGTTGTTCTGATAGTGTGGTAGAGCCAATATCAGATGAGGTGTCAGTTTTTCCTTTATTTCTCTTTCTTTTTTTCCGAGTCTGTGAACATATGTCGCAAGGTACGACAATTGTATGGCACTTGTGCTTTTTCTATTTTTATTATTATTATTTTTTTTAAGAGTTGTCGGGAGTTTCAGCAAAGTGTGTATCACATGGGAGTTTTCGTGTCAAGTTTGCCAGTGATAGGAGACTTGATTAAGTCCACCATGGTGGCCTGTGCCGATGTGGATATAGGGAAGCTTTTGTATGAACACTTCGGGTTTATGGTTTGGTTTGCAATAAGTTATGGCACACTGATGATTTTTTTCTAGAATTCTGTGGCCATTTTGGGAGTATTGACTTTTATTTTAGCATTTTTTGCCCTTCTCAGAAGAGTTATGCTAAACTGGTGATTTACAATTTTTGCCGGTAACTTGATCTCCTGAGGGATGCTTTTCGAGGTTATTGATGGATTGGCACAGTTTTTAGAGTCCGATCACGAGGAGCATTAGGGGTATAATATTTTGGCCATGTTTTATTTTGCTTTGTTGGAGATGCTCCAGAGCCTAAGCTGTTTTGGATTCAGTTATTTGGTTGCATTATGATTTTTTTTCGGTACCAGTGGAAAGCTTCGTGTGGGAATGTATGTGGTAATATTTTCAAGTGTATCAGCTAAATGCTTTGAGTGCATTTTCGGGGAACAGAGTTTTTTTTTCTGGATTACCCTGCTTGAGGTATAACGATTTTGGGGTACTTGGTTTTTATTCCATATGTGGGTATTGGTGAAATGGAGGGGAATATTTATATTATTTGGGTGGTATTGATAATATGGTGGTAATGTGGGTGGTTATTATATTATTATTGTTAGTTTTTGTGCTGAGTCACAATTTTGAGTGTATGTTTCCCCTAACGGGGGTTGAATTGTTTTTATAATGATGTTGCTTTGAATTAGGTATATTGATTGTTCAGTTCTCGAGACAAGCATTTTCTTTTTGGTGCTAGTTGAGGTCAGCGGAAAGCTGTTGTGGGTGCTGTATCTACGAGATTGTGGAATATTGCGATTACTGGAGGTGGAATTGTCTTTTATTGGTTTGGTGATTGATGACATGTCTTTGTTTATTGATGATGGATAGTGGATTTACAGGAATCTTATTCTGCTTAGTCTTCGGCCTAAGTGTGGATTATAGTTGCCGTTTTCTATGGTTGAGTTGTGATAATTCAGTGATTGGATTTGGGGAAGTACGTTCTGCATTATGTCGCTGTTCTCTTTTTGAAGGCTGATATGGTGATAATGTTTCAGTGTTTGGCCGTTTTGCTGCAGATATGTGTCAGTATGCAGGTTTTTTCTAAGTTGATGCGCATGTCTAAGCGGACAATATAACAGTTGAAATGGAGCTAGTTTATGTTTTTATTCTGTTTGCGCGAAATATGGTTTTGGTTCTGACTTATAGTTTTGATTTAGTTTTCTGCGCATCTGCGATGGCCTGGTATGATTTTGTCAGTCTTTTGCTTTTGGATTTTTTTTATTAGTGCGATATTTTGGGCATTTTGCAGCAGTTATGAATCGTTACTTGCCAGGGCTAGAGAATGGCATATATGTATGTCTCATTGGTTTTTTTTTGGCTCATAGACACGAGAAGTTGCCGAGTCAAGTAATGTGCATTCAGACAATGGAATGTTGCAATTGGGGGATAACGTGTTCCTGATGGTTAATATTGGGAATAGTTTTTTTATATATATAATTTAGGGCCTTAGCTTTTTTTCTGTTTTGAGTCAAGTGAAATAAGGGAATATGTTTGAGATCTTATTGATTTTGTGGGGTTAATGTAGATATCAGATTTCGAGAGAACATTTGTAGTAGTAATTTGGGACTGGTTTTGTTACTTTTTTCCTTGGGTCATTTTTTTTAAGGTATTTTCGTTCGTGTGAGCAATGGCGAGTTTAAAATGTAAGGACAATAGTTTGTAGAGTTTTTTGATTTTTCACTTTCTAGTTTTTTTTTTTCTCTTCGCAAACACGACAACGCGTTTGTTTGGGGTGGTTTGTGCTAATGGTATATGTGCTATGGGGAGTGTTTTTTTTTTTATTATTATTATTATTGAAGAATTTAGTTTTTTCTTTACGGAGTTATAGTTTTTTAAATATTAATGGTGATTTATGATTTTGTGGTCTTAAGAGGTGATTTCTCACAGGTGTTGGCCCGTTTTCTTTTGAGGTGTTAGAATTGTTTTGGTAAGTTCAGGTCTTAGGTTTTAGTTAGGAATTGGTTCAGTAGTTATGTGGTATATCCGAGTGGTTTTGGCACATTATGGACAATGTTCATTTAGTATTTCTTGGAATTTTGAGGTCATTATTTGACAGATGTATATTTAGGGTTAATTCCACTTTAACTGACCGGTGACCTGACTGACGTACATACTTAAAGCACCATAAACACCAGTCCCCTACGACCCAATGGACTACGCCAGCAAGACGTCCTTCAGCAACCTTTTTTGGAATTTGTGTAGCAAGATGTCGCATGCTGCCGTCATGCAAAAGAATTTACGAGTCTACGAGGATTCACGACGCCTTTTGGACGATTATGGGCGTTATAGTCGCGTCAGTTGTCTTCTACCGGGAGATGTTTTTCTACAGTCTGTATAGCTTAAGGACACACACACACACACACACACAGGAGCGTCGAAATTGCAGATGGGAATATATGCGCTCTACAGTGAACTGTTTATTATAGTTACACCTGTAATATAAACTGCCGGGTTTTGTTTTATTTCATATGATGGACCTTGTGCTGCCAGAGACGTGCAGTTTTTTTTTATATTAATATGATGTTAATTGTGCTGGCCAGTGTGTGTTTTTATTTTATTTTATATAAACTTTGGCTGAATGAGGACATTCAGAAGTGGTGGCCGAGCTTCTATTATATATTCAAAGTGCTTTTTTTTGTCGACCTATGGTTGATAAGCGGATGTGATGAGCAATGATATTCTTGGAAACGATGGATGTCATCATTTTGACTCCCATGGAAACAAGCGGGGTCTTAAAATGATAGATTCAGTGTTAGTTCCCACGGAGACAAAGCGAGCTCCAGAAATATTGACGCATCACTTGGGGTGGCGCCATGTAGGAAGTTGCTGCCGAAGCAAAGACAGATCACGTCTTATGTCCGTTCATGACCAGAAGCAAGGACTTGGTTTTGGGTAGATTTTATGGACGTGATAATGAGCTGTACAAGACGTCAGGCATCTGTTCCAGTGCAATGAACTTGTGACGAATCAGTGACGTCATATCAAGGGGAGTGTCTTGTGAGAAAGTTCGTGCCTGTGTACATACGAGCTGTTCCCCTACATAATGGGAGGGTAAGATAACTAAGTGGGAGAAGCAGCCTTGTTTTGGGAATGGCCATATACAGTTGTATTTTGTTTAAGTGTTAGTGCTCACATTTGAAATGGGTAAGCGTACCTTTGAGCCAGAGTGTGGCTTTGTCTTTTTGTATTTTAAACCTTTATTTCAGAGATGTCGTTTTCCATATGACTTTTTGATTTATGTCATTTTGGTTTATTTACAATTTATTCACGTGGGGTTCCCATTCCTTTCTTTTTTCTAACAGATGATTCTGGCAAGTCTGGCAACTCCAAAGGGAACTTAGCTGATAGTTCCATGGTAATGATGTGGGGAGACTATGACTTTTTTTTTTATCTATCTTATGACTGATGTCTAATTATTGTAGAGAAAGAAGCGGACAGGTTTGGTCCGATCTCCAGGATTATATTGTTGAAAATGTCTGTCACGATTAAACATGATACAGATAAAACCATATGCAAATAGTTCTCTTGATTGATATTGTAGCTGTACCTTTCATAATAATCAATGACATTTGTATCTACCAAAAATACAGGAAATAGATATGTATTTGTACTACATTGTCCTCTGATAAAAGTGCCACTTTGTTTCAAAGTTTCTCTCTAGTAACAGGATACAGAGAATGTAAGTGAATCTTACATAACTTACTTATACTTACTTAACTTTCCTGGAATTCATATACTACACAATACTCCTTATTTTCCGAGGCAACCAAACTAAGCCTTTGACACTTTGAATTTATCATATATATGCAAATGCAAGTAAATTGAAAATTCTTCCTCTGCCTGTCTGGGCCGTCTCTGTTACTCAAAAGTGTGTGGGTGTCAGTTTCAGTAACCTACAAAATTTGTACACTTCATATTTTACAAATCTCTCTCTCTCTCTCTCTCTCTCTCTCTCTCTCTCCTCTCTTCATCTCTCTCCATGGAAATGTCCTTATCTGAATGTTCTTGTAAAAAGAAATGTGCATGCGATACATTCTTGACAAGTGAAACTCAGCTGGGAGATGGTCATTCCGAATAAAAAAAGAAATTGCCATCGAATTTTTTTAACAATTGTTTCGGTCCCATTTTGACAGAATCCATTGTGGGAAATGTATCTGTTCCATATATGTCTTGTAGGAAATTTTTCATATCAATAAGCATCATATTACTCAAAGACAAAATGATAGGAGAGGATGATAGAAAGGAAGACGACCTAGACTGATAAAGAGAGAGAGAGAGAGAGAGAGAGAGAGAGAGAGAGAGAGAGAGAGAGAGAGAGAGAGAGAGAGAGATTATTAGCGTTTGAAGTTCAGACATCAAATCAGGAATATCCACCAAAGTAATCTTCATATGCTTATTTATGATAAAAATTTGGGACTTTAATCCAAGACAGTTTTACCATAAACATCAAAAGGCAAAGAAGAGCTTATGGAGAAGCTCAACACATCATTTCCAATTGGAAAAAAAGGGCTTCATATAAATATAACCATTTCATACTCACAATACTAACGCTTACGTAAACGACGAGAGACTTACGATATAGTGTAACAAATCGTAACAATACAACCATTCACAGTATCACTGTGATAACATGATAACCGGAGTGTAAGATAAAATATAAAAAAATAAACCTTTATTAAAACACACTAAAAAGTGGAAAATTAATTTTTTGAGAGACACCGGGATTTTCTTAAAATTAATGTCTAAAATAATAGCTTGGGTGTCAAACATGGAAGGAAATGCTTCAAGAAAAGAAATATATTTTTTTATCTCTTGTAGTATTTCCTTAAATTTTTGGCGCCCATCCTTTTATTTCTTTACACATGACTAATTGTAAGAAAATCCTGGTATATCTCAAGAATGTATTTTTCATTTTATAGTACATTTTAATAAAACAAAAATTTTATTTGTTTATATTTTTTAATCTATACTTTGTACTTTTTACAGAAATTTTAACCGATTTATGATTGTAGCTAACGAAACTGATATCCTGTCAAGCCAAAGAGGGTTGCTTACTGAGTCAGCAGTCTTATTCGAGAAATTTAGTGTCTAGACTTGGATAAGTTTTTTATATTGGTTTCATCTAAGTTTAACTACTTTCTGATTAAAGAAATTCCTCATTTACTAAGAAATAAACGATTTAAGAACTATTTCCAACATTCTATTTTGTTGTGAGTATTTGTGTATAACGAGAAGGTAAAATTCTAGTATATTGCCATCTGTCAGACTTGCTAACAAGCTTTCAATTCTGGTATGAACGATTGAATATAATGCTGCTTGCAATTACACTTGAAAAATGCATTCGAAGCCAGCAATTAATTCAGTACAGAGACTTGGTTTTCAGAAATGCACAAGATCAATTAATACGTGATTAGTAAATGAAACTTTCGACTTTCAGGATAAATATTGGTCCTTTCTCTTCTAATAATAGAAAATTGTGAGGCTAGATACACAGAAATGAACTTAACTACTCAAATTCATATTGGTATAATTAAAAGTGTTAAGTACATTATTTTTATATGGGTTTGAGAGAGAGAGAGAGAGAGAGAGAGAGAGAGAGAGAGAGAGAGAGAGAGAGAGAGAGATAATTAATAATGATTGTAGATTTATTTAGATATCAAACTAATCTCCAATTTATACCCGAAAGTAATAAAGGAAATTAGGGATACTTTTGGAATATCAATTACTCTATCATTACACGTTATTTCTCAAATCACTGGAGCATCAAATTGTACCCTCCTTTGAGACTGAGCCCCCGTGAGGGAAAGGCTTTAGATAATTGCCTCTCTCAGGTGTCCAATTTCTCTAGGGGCTGGTATAAGAATTTCCATGCTCTCTCTCTCTCTCTCTCTCTCTCTCTCTCTCTCTCTCTCTCTCTTTTACATTTTTCTAACGTTTTGAGGTTGATGATGATTATGATTTGGTCCTATATGAATATGACTCATACCTCTGACGTCAGAAGTTATTGTGCTATATTCAGAAAAAAACTAAAAGTGGCAATAATGTGCTGTTATAAACAGAACAAGAACACCAGCTACCTATATGTGTATCTAGCTATTAAGGAGATATAGCATTATGAATAGTCTCTTCCCTAATAGTATAAGATGTTGCTAACTTTTTTCTGTTTTCTAACTGAAATATCTTGCACAGTAGTTTAAATGGAATTCCTGCCTAAAAGAGGGTTACAGGAAATTGTCTTCTTTGTTACCGGAATAGAGCTATTTTCGGGAACCAACTGTTTTCCTTCAGTGAGAAGGATCCACTGGGTGAGGAAAAGGCTTTAGATAATTGTCTTCTCTTCTTCCGGGATTGGCCAGAAGCGGCGGCCGATTATCAAGCAGTTTCCACTGCCTTTCCATTTTTGTCGCCATTTAGAAAACTAGTCATTGATTAAAAGTGTTATTAGCGTTTATTCTAAGAAAGTCACATTAAAAATAAAGAGGGCACATTTAATTTTGCTCTCTCTCTCTCTCTCTCTCTCTCTCTCTCTCTCTCTCTCTCTCTCTCTTTGATTTTGTAGTAAGTGCCATATAAGAGCTGTTCTTACGCTTGCTCTCTTTCACTCCCTCATACCGATACACTACAGGATTCTCACCCCCAACGTGTACGAATACAATAACCTTATACTTCTTGCTTACTGAAATGTGGCTACTCCCGGACACATCATAGCTCTCAAACTCTTTCGATAGCTCTCCACATTCGACATCCCAAACATCCAGGCCTCCTGCCAAACTTCCTCAATTGCTTCAGCTCTGAGCTCATTCACGCTTCCAGGCAGCGCACCTTCAAACCTTCATCTACCAAATCATTCAAACATCGAGTCACCTCCTATTCTACTCTCACTGCTACTACCAATCCTGTCCGCAGATAGTCTGGTCTTATGTCTTTTACGTTCTCTTCTTTCCCTTCCCCAGGTACTGTAGACATCATATCTGCAACAACATTCCTCTTAGCTGGGATGTAGTCCACAACATAATCAAAATCATTCATCCTCTACCGCTCGCGTAATCCTAGCAGTAAAAGCTGCAATTGGTCCCAAATATACATCTAGCATTTAATAATAATAATAATAATAATAATAATAATAATAATAATAATAATAATAATAATAATAATAATAATAATAAACAGGTTTATATGGGGGAAATTAGAAAGGGGCCCGTCTTATTTTATTCTCATCACTCGAGAAATACCACAAAATAGTACACAGCGTTGGTAGGATCGATCCAAACTTATACCTCAAATTGGGATTCGACCTCAGGATATGACTTGCAGACTTATCAAAGATGCTTTTATTCAAAGTAGGATACATGGCTATGAAATACTAATTTGTTGTTGATGACCGCGACACCCACCTCAGGGATTTTGTTAACAGAGTCTCTCCATAAAAAGAACGGAGGGATGTGTTACTGAGTATACTCACGTTGCCCTTTTCACTTCATTCAGCTCATATGAGAAAAATAAAAAAAAATAATTACTCGATGAGGAATCTACTCTACATCAGATAAACGCATTTTACAGAAGTCATTCTAATTAGGCTAATTAATACTAATGAAGTTCTTTGATACTTTACCACTATGAATCAAACCTGAATTTTTAATCAGCTTTGAGTATCTTCATCTAAATAATGTTTGGCATATCGTATACATAAAGAACCCAATTCGTCTTAAAGAATTGCCTATTTCCGTCTTCTAATTTTTTTCCTTTCATTCCCAATCACATTTCTGGGAAATCATTTCCATTCCGGTTGCTTATGAATTTTCCCTTCAGGATTTTCTCAACTGAGTTTTCCCTCTGATATCGCCCTTGTTTACAATATTGTGGGAAAGGGAATCACCCCAACCAACGGCCTTTCCATTCCCTCTCCTCCGTTTCAAGATGGCTTTATGATCCCTTTCTTGTTGAGGGATTTTATTGGAGTGCAATTAAGTTCTTCTTCCTCTCTGGCGACCACACAACGCCTACACCACACTACCATACTTCGTCTAGAGAAGATTAATTAATGATCTCCGGATGAAGGTTTGGTGTGTTTTTGGGCTATAATCAATCACTTCGTTTTTCTTTTCCTCCAAGTTCTTTACATCGCCTAATTCACGCTTGAGGCTTCGTAAACCGAGCGAGGAGATGCTTCCTTTGTTTTATAATTAGTATTGCGGCCATTACCAAATATTTCAGGGTCTAACCTGCGTGTAAAGATCCCCCCAGAAATCCGTTGCCCCAATTAGGGTGATTACGCTGGTAATTGCGATGTGATTATTGTCTAGGAAAGGATTTACGCGAGGCAGATACGCAAGATTATTGTCGCTAACATTATTTTGCCCCCAAGATAAGCTGTTTCTCTCATTGTTGGCGCCTCCAGAGAGAACAACAGCACAACAGTACCTGACTCGTTCAACCTCGATCTGGTGAACCCTCTGTGCAGGAATTTCCTTATTATCATCTCTTTCTCAAGCCACCTAAGACCACCCCCACCCCCTTCTCTCTCTCTCTCTCTCTCTCTCTCTCTCTCTCTCTCTCTCTCTCTCTCTCTCTCTCTCTAAGCTATACTCAGCAAAGGTACATTTACTATTGTGGTTTTATGGTCAGAGGGAGGAGACTTGAGGAACGCGGCCATCCTAAAACGAAATCACGATCATGTGGCCCTAAATAAATTAAAAAAAAAATAGATATACAGACAAAAGTCTTGATCTGAATAAGCGAAAATGCATAAGAATATTTCCTGCATTCTGTTCAGCACAGTCAAGGTTATTTCGCCGTTCATCTGTGAACTAATTACTCTACTTCTAAGATTACATTTTTTTTTCTTGCAGGAACCTTTCAGGAGTATTTTTGTTCATTGTTAGGGGGGCCTGTAAGTATCATAACCTTGTCCAGATTACTTTTGGGGTTTGCTGAAACACATTCCATTTCCAAGAAGAAAGCTGAACTAATTTTTAACTCCTACCTCAGAGAGGGAAAGCCAAATTGCTAATTGCTATTATTTTGTATATGATTCAAATATGAAGTGATTGATCCACCATGATCCTACACGAGTTTATTGTTACTGGTTACTGATAGAGCAGACTAGTATTTGTTTATATATTAATGCAAAATATAGTAATATGCTTTGATATTTATGTAATAGCGAAAACCTGTTTCTGTTTATGCTAGGCAAAGAAAGAAGTTTTTATCTATTTAATGAAAAATGGATAAAAGTAATGATATTAACATATTAATTTAGAAGTTAATTTTCCATCAATACTTCTTCTCGTGAGAGACCAAACTGATATTTTGCAAATGAACTTATGTAATTTGTACACAAGCGTTCCCAGCCTTTGCATCGAAAACTGACACCGCATTGTGAATAAATGTTTCATAATTTCGTAATCATGTAAACAGAATCCAGTGTACCTTTTTTTATCACTTCTGTTCGAAATTTAATAACGACTAACGAAGACCTTCATACCTGATTGCGTTCAAATTGCCTTACCTAAGGTTATTAAGACACAGTCACAACTTATACACGAAAATACACGAACGAGTGTCCTGCATTGTCTAATGAGTGACAGCGCAGTTGCTTTCAAACAAAGAGGCGGGGCAGAACGTATTCGGGAATAAATGATATTTGCATATTTTAACGCAGACAAAGATTTGAGCAAGCCTGAAAGGCCCCAAAGCAGCGCTGGGAATATAATGAGTTAAACCTGTCACATATTTTAGGACATTTCATTAAGGGCCATCCGACATTTTTCAGAACTCGATTACAAATGAACTTTATGAAAAATAGTAATGCGATAATATGCAGTGAGAAACATCATAATACTATTTCAGTTAACTGACATAAATCTTGACAAGTATAGCTTGAAAATACTGGAATGCATACTAATTAGTTTTCTAAGTAGAGATCCGAATCTTAGCAATGAACCTTGCAATCCAAGAATGATTTATTCCAATACGTAAATGGGCAAAGACCTGGTTAGGTAATTGATCAAGTGAGTTGCCCTTTATGTCGCCTATTGCGGAAGTCAAATGAGGAACCCAAACGGGGTAATAATATTTCAAACGGAGTCAAATAGGAACAACAACAGTAATTTGGTCGAGGGAAAGAATTTTCAACA
The DNA here is from genome assembly GCF_015104395.2 of Macrobrachium nipponense. Classification (NCBI taxonomy): domain Eukaryota; kingdom Metazoa; phylum Arthropoda; class Malacostraca; order Decapoda; family Palaemonidae; genus Macrobrachium; species Macrobrachium nipponense. Next base: position 42,238,084 of record NC_087207.1, read on the forward strand.
TAGATATAGAGAGGAGAGATTGGACACCGTATAACAGCCAAAGCAGTCTGTGACGTGCACTGCCTGACGCCATTCCTATGCGATCATTATTAAGTAAACAATAGGAAAAACCCGTACATTCCTATGGGAAACCCTGTACTCTTTAAAACGTGTTTTCTCGGATCTCCGCCAAGACTGTCAAATGATTTATACACCATTTATTATATACAATATGTACTGTATGCAGAAGTAAAAATATTCAGTTTTGGTGGTATATTTCTTCTCCGGTTAAGCCATAAAGTTTTGTAGATATGGCAACTACAGTATGGTTATTTTCTCAGCAGTCTTTAATTAATGGTATATTATCTTTGCAGCATTTACGAATAACAATGTGTATTACATGTTGAAATAAAATTTTTAATTCTGTCTGCTATACTAGTTAGTATACACTTGATCAATCTAGTTGACCATTTTGCCGACGTTATGTGCCTTCTTTCCACCATAAATTTACAGTCCTGTTTTACTCTAGATGCAGAACTAATTATCGTTAAAATTCATCAGAGACCTCTCCATACCAGGTTTGAGAACTTATTGATAACATGTACTAAATAGAGAGAAATATCGAATGGCCACCTGGCGGCCACCTCTACCGTGGCACGACCACGTTCACGAAAATCGGAAATTATAGCATTAATTTGTGACTAGAGAGAAAACACTTACTTCGAGAGGGAATTAGAGGCCTTGAGATATTGCTTCGACGGACGCTGGCTCTTGACAAATGTCTATCCTGGGTTACAGGTCGGGTTAAAGTACATTGATGTAGTACAAGTAGTAGAAAACATAGTCAGGCATAAACATGGTTGAATGGACTGATGGTAACCCTACATCCCAGTGACTTTTCAGGTAGATTTCAGCACACTGAACCACTTTTATTCTATACAGTGCGTCACGTTTTTGTGAGGTTATTTCAACTAGGTCTCTTATTTATGAAATGTGATCCCCTGTTCTTTTGTGAACCTGTTCCTGCAATTGGCACAGTTGATGGCGCAGCATTGGCTACCAGAAGTGGCTTTTTTGCCGCTGGTCTTCGCAGTTGATACCGATGCCCTCTCTCACGGTTATCGCATAACAATGGCTCCTTCCGTGCACGCGATCGTCGCTTGTCTGTCCAATCTCTCCTCTTTATACCTATGACTTACATGATCTAAACAATGCAGCTGATTATTAAGGCGCAGATTTAACAAATGGAATGTGATGATCTTTGCAAGGCAAGTTTCGAGTAACTTGATAACCTAAAATGTTGAGGAAAGTGGAAAGTTCTATTTACACTTTCACTTTCACACACACACAAAAAGTATCTGTTTACCAGAGAAAATTTAGTAATAGATATTCTTTTGTTTTTTACTTGATAAAGTTTCTCCGTATATCCGTTTTGTGATATGAGTTTGTCATTTCGATGCTAAAAAGTCTATATATTCTGAAAAAACTATTCAAATCTTAATTATTAGTCTTAAGGGAGATAACAATGCAATTTAATTCAATTTGTTTTGTTCTATTTTCAAGTAAATTCTTAAAAGTGACCTAAAAGTTTCCACCAGCTATATAATTTCACTTCTTAAAAAGTAATATTGGATAGAGATACCGGTTGTAATTTATTTGCAGAATTTATATTTCACAGGCTTTGTATGGAGCTAAAACGTGGTATTTCCGTCAACTGTGAAATTCAAAGCACGAAACGTATAACACTGGAGTTCTGTACGGTTAATCATGCAAAATCCAAATACACTTCTACCGGTGTAGTTAATCAAAACGGAACATTAATATTGAAGAGATAACTTTTGAACGAGCTACTCGAACAGAGACAATGTTAGCATAGCGCTGTGAAGCAATTTCATATACTATTGACTTCAGATATATTCGACTCTTAAGCCATGTAACGTAACAGCACACGGAATGAGAATGTACAGAATTATCTTTCACTTGAGGCAGTTTCGTCAAATATTTAATCATTTTCAGTCTTCTGCGACTGCGTACTTATGTCGGAACGCTCTCAGCGAAAAACTGAAAGGCAAAGCTAACTATTAATTCAGAACAATAAACTAAAGAGGATTCACTGTATTCAAGTAGAAAACAAGTTTTTCTTCATAAATATTGAGTTTTTCCAATGAATGATTGATTTGTGAAATTTCAGCGCTTTCGCACTTATGACGGTAAAAGGAGGAAGCTGGAGTGGTTGGACAGCAATACAAATAGACCCAGAAAATAAAGAAAGTGAAGCACAAGGATCAGAAAGACTGAACTGGAAGAAGCCTAAGTAGTTGTACTGAGAAAATAACAGTTAGGAGTGTTGGCCAACAAGACTAACGAAAGGCAGCGAGAAGATATGTAGGTGAAAAGGCTGTGATTGTGAATTGGCTGCAGTTTGGGGCCGCAGTAAGGAGGGAAATACCATTTGATGATGCTAACAGTAACACGAGGTTAGAAGCTTTGAATGCACTGACTTCCTAAGCGTTTTGGTCAGAGTATGGCACGTTGGAAGGTCAGATGGAAATTAAAGCAAGATAAATATATCTTTTGAGTTTTGAGCTCTACATCACTTTGTATATCATAAAATCCACGCTGGTTACCGGGTGTTTTTTTATGCAGTAGGTTCTTTTTCAGGCTGGATCTATCTCAGTAGCAAACGTCTTGGATGATTATACATTTGTATGCGATTTTATGATAAATTTCACAATCAATTAACGAAATGAATGCGTTCTAACGTTAAGACATCACGTTATTTTAAAAATATTTTTTTTTTCTTTTAGGAAACCGAGGAAGCTGAGCTTTCCTTATGGGGTTTGATCAAATTAAAATAATCGAAAGTAAAATTGCGTTGGGAATCACGAAATAAGGAGTTTTAAAAGTTTATTTTTCATTGTCGAAAATTTCATGTCGATTAATTCTTTTGAAAAGTTCCTACCTTGTTATGTTGCAACGTCTGGTGGTAAATATAAGGAAAACCTATTTCAGAGTAAAGAATTCTTTAAAAAATAATAGAAAGTTATTCTCTCTATTTTATAATAAAGACCACAGTAAAAAAAAAAAATTAGCCTCCAAATACTATATTGCTTTTATTCTCATATATGAATACCGGTTAAAGTGTAAAAGAAAATGTACTAATTCTAACATTAGCATTTTAGAAGTAGGAATGAAGACAGCTGAAGAAAAACTCCAGAAGGTTGAAGAATCATTTCTTATAGTTTTTATCAACTATATGTTTCCTTATGGTGGAGAAAAATCTTCATCAACCTCCGCTAATTGGTTGTATGTTTTCCTTCCAAAAACAGGAACTGGACACATTCCGTATGTTCTATGCAAAATTCAGATATATTTCGAGTAAAAGGTTAAGACCGTCAGTTTTAAAGCAGCATGTAACTGAGATATTATTTTTTAATGAAATATTTGGTCGAATTTTTATCCATATATTTCTCAGTATGGCATATAGAAAAATAAAATTCGAAGCAAATCATGAGTCGTAATTTTGGTTGCATTTCTTATAAAACATTGGGAGTAAATCCTTATTCAAGATTCCTTTAATCTTTATAATATATGCAAGCAAATATCGACGAAATTGCAAACCAGATTACGATGTAAGAGTATAAATAAAAAAGATGCTTTCATTACTTTGACATCACCCAACTGAACAGATGACGATGTCACACCAGATTATTGCCATCGGGCATCTTATTGCTGCATCATGCTCAAAAAAGTTAAATTTGCTAGAATTTCTCAACAATTTAACTGTGACAAGTGCAGTCTCTCATAATTGTACATTGCTTCATTACCCTCAGAATCAGTATTTGGTTCTTCCTTCTGCTGCGACGTTTTGTAATTTTCTTCCTGCTTCTGATCTTTAGGACATACAAGCTTCCTTTAATCAAGATGGCCGAGAGTCTATAATTTACTTCGTGGATACTTCTTTCTTTAAGAGGACGAAGGGTATAATGTACTTCTCGGATTATATGAGCTGGTTACGTTAGAATTTTAGAGGATATTTTGACTTCGGGAAGTTTTCGTCATAACGTTTAGGTCTTACGGACGATAGGAACATCTCGTTGCTGATTACCAAAATTTATCTTTTGAAATTTGTTCCCATTATGACTGATTTCTTTTCCCCGAACTCAAGGACGGATAGATGCGAGAAAGTTCGGCGAATAGAGACATAAATGAGCATGGAAGGTTTGTAGTGTTGTGTTACTTATCGATTTGATGGAAAAAAGAAACCGTGAACTGATATGAAGAGGGAACCGTATGTAGTTTTGGCTGGGTGGAGTTTTGTTTTACTTATGGGTACCTGAAGCATTCATTCTGAATGGAAGTTGTGCAGGGAAGTTCACAAAGGGCAGATGTTATAATTTTTTATAAATATTACTTTAATCAGTACATAAATGAAAGATCACATCTAGGTGATTTTCAATAAGAAAAATGAAATAAATTTTTGCAAACAGAAAAGACCAAGGAGATAGTGTAAATAACTGATACTATTCTTATTAGAGCGCCGTCTAACATTGACATAAGTGTGCTGGTATTGTAGAGCAATCTGGAAATGATGAAATCTGTCATTTACGGCATCTTAGGGGTGGCCAAGGGGTGGGTTGGGGTTGATGGGACTGGAGGTGCAATTAGGCAAGGTGCCTGCGAGGAAAAATATTGAAATACAAGCTGCTCCTGTGGTTAGAGATGTAATGAAAGTGGAGGGAGGTTGGTGAGGGGGGTTAGATGGCTAGGAGTTCATGACCTGCGGAGTGGTTAGCTCTGTAATTGTATGTTGCTTTGTTTGTTAGAAGGACAGTGGAGGCACAGTAGTTTCGCTAGTACATTTTATAGAAAATTACTGAAGTTCTGCAGTTGAATGCATCGGCAAATTAGCGAAGGAAATTGAAGACAATGTTGTAATCCATTTTTTACAAATTGCTGGAAGTATATCGAAGGTAAAGTTGTCTTCAATCTGCAAAGTATGTAATGATACTGAAAACGCCGTTGTAGGTGACTGTTTTAACATATTGTTGTCCGGATACTGAATAAACAGTTGATTCCAAAAATAGTTCGTGAATTCGATGTTGTCGTCTTTCTTTCATAAATTGTTGAGAGAATGTTGCACTTACCGATACTGTTGATACTGTTGTTGCAATGATTTCAGAAATTGCTGGAGGAGGAGAGAGAGAGAGAGAGAGAGAGAGAGAGAGAGAGAGAGAGAGAGAGGAGAGAGGAGAGATGGAGAGAGGATGAGAGAGAGAGAGAGAGAGAGAGAGAGAGAGAGAGAGATAAATGAAAAATACCTTCCAATAACGACATTAATTCTCGTTTACTGAAAGTTTTAAGAGAACAGTCCTAATATACATGTAACCCTACTTCACATAAAACACTGGCCTAATTTCATCACTTCATAACATTCATACCTCATTAGAGTAGTCATTAAAGTTGTCATAAACGATGCAAATGCAAAGCCCAGTCTCGTTTCTCATGTTTTAATGAGCTTGGATTATCTTTCAGCAATTTGGGATTTCACAGCTGAATACTGCATGGCTATGCACCGCAGGCATCTTAGATCAAAAGCCTTTATATTTACATTGTGAATCTACTTTACGAACACTCATTCTAAGGAATGCTTTGATGCTAAGCCCAGGTCGGTGACTTATCTTTAGTTAGCCTGAGTCAATAAAGCATTTAATACTACTTAATCTTAATCTATGATTTCACTCTATCAGGTATAACACAACAACTGGGAAGAGAATAAGCTATAGCCATTTACTGTGCATCTAGTGTTATCTCGTCCGCCATTCCTATTTAAATGTTTCCATTAGACAGGCAAAGATGTATCCTACAAAACATAATTATTTCAGTCCTTTCGCATTTTGTATTTAGTACAAAAACTGAGAAAAGAACAGTCTACGTGACCAAGAACACTCGAATGCATACCAAGAAGAGTGCCTATTGAAATGAAACGCCATATGAGTAGGGGAAAAGGGCCCAAATCCCCTCAAAACCAAATCGCCTCAAAAACCAAATCGCCTCATTTCCGTACATTAGCCCTTTTGAGGGGCGGGTCATCCCAGATAAGAGTATCTCCTTACGCGGGGTATATCTACATATGGGCACAATAATGAGATGGTAATAGTTTATCTCCTTACATGGGGTATCTTTTAATTATTATTATGTACTTACATGAGGTGTTTTTTATTTTTTTTAAAGAGTCTGACCATGACGTCACCATATATAAAATGTTTTTTTTTTCACTTGTAACGTAGCTCATGCACGTGTATAAGGTATAATTATCGTGCCACTTGACACCGGTATGTACTCTGCTTTTTCTGTTTGTCTCTCCCTATCTCTCTCTCTCTCTCCTCCAGTGACCGCAAGCTGACTGCCTATCACAAAGTTCATGTTCAAACAGGAAGTATCTGTCGCACCGCCCTATCACTGCCCCCCCGAGGTAGAGGGAGGAGGAGGAGGAGGAGGAGGAGGAGGAGGAGGAGGAGATGATGAGTCTTATTTGTTGTCAACGTACAGCATTAAAACGAGATGAGACGAAAATAAAACTCGATATGGCAATTACAACAGGATTTTATTTGCAGCATCACAACGAGATATAACATATTGGAAAAACGAAGTTCATGTTCTTATATCTGTTGGCAAGGTACATCAGCATCACAACGAGATATAACATATCGGAAAACTGGCGTACATTTCATGACAGCGTTTCCACATCTGACGATTATACTTCCCGCCCGTTTCATTACATCCAGGACATTCAAGCAATATTCCCGGAGGATGCTTCCGGACTCCTTACATCCAACCATCTGGCTCAGTTGGTGTTACAGGGCAGTCGATAACTAACACACTGGAATAGAAATTGTAGGCGTATAAATTCCGGGATAATATCATTA
>NC_087207.1:42245491-42262991 GCF_015104395.2 Macrobrachium nipponense
ATTTTTTCATTACCAAGAGGCCGTAAAGGTTGGTTTGCAGTAAATCCTTGCTGTTATTTTGTTTATATGGCGCTAGGGGGGGTGGTTCCTCTTCGCAGTATACCAAGGATGGCTTTCCTTTCATCTTCGTGGTGTTTGTTGTATGGTATCTGATGGTATATCACTATTTCTTTGTCTTTGTCTTTGTGTGTTGTTCCTCGGGCGGTCGGATTATGGAAAGCCTCTAATCTCTTTTGACAACTTGCTGGATCATGTCATCTGGATATCCGTTATTTGTGAGCACGCTGTTGAACTCTGTTGATTACTTCTTTAGTCGCTTTCCACGTGGAACAGTGTGTTATGCGCGTTTTATGTATGCATAACACACTGTTCACTAGTCTGCTCTATCAGTAACCAGTAAACAATAAACTCGTGTAGGATCATGGTGGATCAATCACTTCATATTTGAATCATGTACAAAATAATAGTAATTAGCAATTTGGCTTTCCCTCTCTGAGGTAGGAGTTAAAAATTAGTTCAGCTTTCTTCTTGGAAATGGAATGTGTTTCAGCAAACCCCAAAAGTATCTGGATAGGTTATGATACTTACAGGCCCCCCTAACAATGAACAGAAATACTCCTGAAAGGTTCCTGCAAGAAAAAAAATGTAATCTTAGAAGTAGAGTAATTAGTTCACAGATGAACGGCGAAATACCCTTGACTGTGCTGAACAGAATGCAGGAAATATTCTTATGCATTTTCGCTATTCAGAATCAAGACTTTTGTCTGTATATCTATTTTTTTTAATTTATTTAGGGCCAGATAATCGTGATTTCGTTTTAGGATGGCGCGTTCCTCAAGTCTCCTCCCTCTGACCATAAAACCACAACTAGTAAATGTACCTTGCTGAGTATAGCTTAGAGAGAGAGAGAGAGAGAGAGAGAGAGAGAGAGAGAGAGAGAGAGAGAGAAGGGGGGGGGGGTGGGGGGTGATCTTAGGTGGCTTAAGAAAGAGATGATAATAAGGCAATTCCTGCACAGAGGGTTCACCAGATCGAGGTTGAACGAGTCAGGTACTGTTGTGCTGTTGTTCTATCTGGAGGGGCCAACAATGGGAGAAACAGCTTATCTTGGGCGGGGGCAAAATAATGTTGGCGACAATAATCTTGCGTATCTGCCTCGCGTAAATCCTTTCCTAGACAATAATCACATCGCAATTACGAGCGTAATCACCCTAATTGGGGCAACGGATTTCTGGGATCTTTACACGCAGGTTAGACCCTGAAATATTTGGTAATGGCCGCAATACTAATTATAAAACAAAGGAAGCATCTCCTCGCTCGGTTTACGAAGCCTCAAGCGTGAATTAGGCGATGAAAAGAACTTGGAGGTAAAGAAAAACGAAGTGATCGATTATAGCCCATAAACACACCAAACCTTCATCCGGAGATCATTAATTAATCTCCTCTAGACGAAGTATGGTAGTGTGGTGTAGGCGTTGTGTGGTCGCCAGAGAGGAAGAAGAACTTAATTGCACTCCAATAAAATCCCTCAACAAGAAAGGGATCATAAAGCCATCTTGAAACGGAGGAGAGGGAATGGAAAGGCCATTGATTGGGGTAATTCCCTTTCCCACAATGTTGTAAACAAGGGCGATATCAGAGGGAAAACTCAGTTGAGAAAATCCTGAAGGGAAAATTCATAAGCAACCGGAATGGAAATGGAGATTTCCCAGAAATGTGATTGGGAATGAAAGGAAAAAATTTAGAAGATGGAAATAGGCAATTCTTTAAGACGAATTGGGTTCTTTATGTATACGATATGCAAAACATTATTTAGATGAAGATGCTCAAAGCTGATTAAAAATTCAGGTTTGATTTATAGTGGTAAAGTATCAAAGAACTTCATTAGTGTTAATTAGCCTAATTAGAATGACTTCTGTAAAATGCGTTTATCTGATGTAGAGTAGATTCCTCATCAAGTAATTATTTTTTTTTATTTCTCTCATATGAGCTGAATGAAGTGAATAGGGCAACGTGAGTATACTCAGTAACACATCCCTCCGTTCTTTTATGAAGAGACTCTGTTAACAAAATCCCTGAGGGTGGGTGTCGCGGTCATCAACAACAAATTAGTATTTTCATAGCCATGTATCCTACTTTGAATAAAGGCATCTTTGATAAGTCTGCAAGTCATATCCTTAGGTCGAATCCCAATTTGAGGTATAAGTTTGGATCGATCCTATCAACGCTGTGTACTATTTTGTGGTATTTCTCGAGTGATGAGACTAAAGTAAGACACGCCCCCTTTCTAAATTTCCCCCATATAAACCTGTTTATTATTATTATTATTATTATTATATTATTATTATTATTATTATTATTATTATACAAATGCTAGATGTATATCTGGGACCAATTGCAGCTTTTACTGCTAGGATTACACGAGCGGTGAGAGGATGAATGATTTTGATTATGTTGTGGACTACATCCCAGCTAAGAGGAAATGGTTGTTGCGGAATTGATGTCTACACTACCTGGGGAAGGGAAAGAAGAGAACGTAAAAGACATAAGACCAGAGTATCTGCCGACAGGACTGTAGTAGCTGCCTGGAAGCGTGAATGAGCTCAGAGCTGAAGTAATTGAGGAAGTTTTCCAGAAGGTCTGGATGTTGGGAATGTCTAATGTGGAGCACTATCGAAAGAGTTTGAGATCTATGATGTCCGGAGTAGCCACATTTCAGTAAGCAAGAAGTATAAGGTTATTGTATTCGTACACGTTGGGGGTGAGAACCCTGTAGTGTATTGGTATGAGGGAGTGAAAGAGAGCAAGCGTAAGAACAGCTCTTATATGGCACTTACTACAAAATCAAAGAGAGAGAGAGAGAGAGAGAGAGAGAGAGAGAGAGAGAGAGAGAGAGAGAGAGAGAGAGCAAAATTAAAAAGTGCCCTCTTTATTTTTAATGTGACTTTCTTAGAATAAACGCTAATACACTTTTAATCAATGACTAGTTTTCTAAATGGCGACAAAAATGGAAAGGAAAGGCAGTGGAAACTGTTTGATAATCTGCCGCCGCTTCTGGCCAATCCCGGAAGAAGAGGACAATTATCTAAAGCCTTTTCCTCACCCAGTGGATCCTTCTCACTCAAGGAAAACAGATGGTTCCCGAAAATAGCTCTATTCCAGAAACAAAAGAAGACAATTTCCTGTAACCCTCTTTTAGGCAGGAATTCCATTTAAACTACCGTGGCAAGTATTTTCAGTTAGAAAAAAGAAAAAGTTAGCAACATCTTATACTATTAGGGAAGAGACTATTCATAATGCTATATCTCCTTAATAGCAGATATACATAGGTAGCTGGTGTTCTTGTTCGTTTTATAACAGCACATTATTCACTTTTACTTTTTTTTCTGAAGATAGCACAATAACTTCTGACGTCAGAGGTATGAGTCATATTCATATAGGACCAAATCATAATCATCATCAACATCAAAACGGTAGAAAAGTTCTTATCGGAAATGTAAGAGAGAGAGAGAGAGAGAGGTAGACGAGAGAGAGAGAGAGAGAGAGAGAGAGAGAGAGCTTCTGAAGGATATAAGCATGGAAATTCTTATACCAGCCCCTAGAAAAATTGGACACTGAGAGAGGCAATTATCTAAAGCCTTTCCCTCACGGGGGCTCAGTCTCAAAGGAGGGTACAATTTGATGCTCCAGTGATTTGAGAAATAACGTGTGATGACAGAGTAATGATATTCAAAAGTATCCCTAATTTCCTTTATTACTTTCGTGTAAATTGGTAGATTAGATATCTAAATAAATCTACAATCATTATTAATCTCTCTCTTCTCTCTCGCTCTCTCTCCTCTCTCTCTCTCTCTCTCCTCTCTCTCTCTCGGTCTCGCTCTTCTCTCAAAACCCATACAAAAAAAAAAATAATGCACTTAACACTTTTAATTATACCAATATGAATTTGAATAGTCAAGTCCATTTCTGTGTATCTAGCCTCACAATTTTTCTATTATTAGAAGAGAAAGGACCAATATTTATCCTGAAAGTCGAAAGTTTCATTTACTAATCACGTATTAATTGATCTTGTGCATTTCTGAAAACCAAGTCTCTGTACTGAATTAACTGCTGGCTTCGAATGCATTTTTCATCTGTAATTCCAAGCAGCATTATATTCAAACGTTCATACCAGAATTGAAAGCTTGTTAGCAAGTCTGACAGATGGCAATATACTAGACTTTTCCCTGCTCACAACAAAATAGAATGTTGGAAATAGTTCTTAAATCGTTTATTTCTTAGTAAAAGAGGAATTTCTTTAATCAGAAAGTAGTTAAACATAGATGAAACCAATATAAAAAAAATTATCTCAAGTCTAGGCACTATATTTCTCGAATAAGACTGCTGACTCAGTAAGCAACCCTCTTTGGCTTGACAGGATATCAGTTTCGTTAGCTACAATCATAAATCGGTTAAAATTTCTGTAAAAAGTACAAAGTATAGAATAAAAAAATATAAACAAATAAATTTTTTTTTATTAAAATGTACTATAAAATGAAAAATACATTCTTGAGACACACCAGGATTTTCTTACAATTAATCATGTGTAAAGAAATAAAAGGATGGGCGCAAAAAATTTAAGGAAATACTACAAGAGATAAAAAATATATTTCTTTTCTAGAAGCATTTCCTCCCATGTTTGACGCCCAAGCTTTTATTTTAGACATTAATTTTAAGAAAATCCTGGAGTCTCTCAAAAAATTAATTTTCCACTTTTTAACGTGTTTCAATAAGGTTTTATTTTTTTTTTGTTTTTTTACGCTCCGGTTATCACGTTATCGCAGTGATACTGTGAATGGTTGTATTGTTACGATTTGTTACACTATATCGTAAGTCTCTCGTCGTTTACCTAAGCGTTAGTATTGTGAGTATGAAATGGTTATATTTATATGAAGCCCTTTTTTTCCAATTGGAAATGATGTGTTGAGCTTCTCCATAAGCTCTTCTTTGCCTTTTGATGTTTATGGTAAAACTGTCTTGGACAGTTTTACCATAAACATCAAAATTTTGATCAGAAATAAGCATATGAAGATTATTTTGGTGGATATTCCTGATTTGATGCCTGAACTTCAAACACTAATAATCTCTCTCTCTCTCTCTCTCTCTCTCTCTCTCTCTCTCTCTCTCTCTCTCTCTCTCTCTTTCTTTCTTTATCAGTCTAGGTCGTCTGCCTTTCTATCATCCTCTCTTATCATTTTGTCTTTGAGTAATATGATGCTTTTTGATATGAAAAATTTCCCACAAGACATATATGGGACAGATACATTTCCCACAATGGATTCTGTCAAAATGGGACCGAAACAATTGTTACAAAAATTCGAGGGCAATTTCTTTTTTTATTCGGAATGACCATCTCCCAGCTGAGTTTCACTTGTCAAGAATGTATCGCATGCACATTTCTTTTTACAAGAACATTCAGATAAGGACATTTCCATGAAGAGAGAGAGAGAGAGAGAGAGAGAGAGAGAGAGAGAGAGAGAGAGAGAGAGAGAGAGAGAGAAGGATTTGTAAAATATGAAGTGTACAAATTTTGGAGGTTACTGAAACTGACACCCACACACTTTTGAGTAACAGAGACGGCCCAGACAGGCAGAGAAAGAATTTTCAATTTACTTGCATTTGCATATATATATGATAAATTCAAAGTGTCAAAGGCTTAGTTTGGTTGCCTCGGAAAATAAGGAGCATTGTGTAGTATATGAATTCCAGGAAAGTTAAGTAAGTATAAGGAAGTTTTGCAAGATTCAACTACATTCTCTGTATCCTGTTAATCGAGAGAAACTGAAACAAAGTGGCACTTTTATCAGAGGACAGTGTAGTACAAATAAATATCTACTTCCTGTATTTTTGGTAGATACAAATGTCATTAATTATTATGAAAGGTACAGCTACAATATCAATCAAGAGAACTATTTGCATATGGTTTTATCTGTATCATATTTAATCGTGACAGACATTTTCATCAATATAACCCTGGAGATCGGACCAAACATGTCCACTTCTTTCTCTACAATAATTAGACATCAGTCATAAGATAGATAAAAAAAAAGTCATAGTCTCCCCACACCATTACCATGGAACTATCAGATAAGTTCCCTTTGAAGTTGCCAGACCTGCCAGAAAACGTCTGTTAGAAAAAAGAAAGGAATGGGAACCCCACGTAAATAAATTGTAAATAAACAAAAAGGACATAAATAAAAAAGTCATATGGAAAACGACACCTCTGAAATAAAGGTTTAAAATACAAAAAAAGACAAGCCACTCTCTGGCTCAAAAGTACGCTTACCCATTCAAATGTGAGCACTAACACTTAACAAAATACAACTGTATATGGCCATTCCCAAAACAATGCTGCTTCTCCCACTTAGTTATCTTACCCTCCCATTTATGTAGGAGAACCAAACTCGTATGTACACAGGCACGAACTTTTCACTCACAAGACACTCCCATTGATAGGACGTCACTGATTCGTCACAAGTTCATTGCACTGGAACAGATGCATGACGTCATATACAGCTCATTATCACATCCATAAAATCTAACCAGACCGAGTCCTTGCTTTCTGCTCATGAACGGACATAAGACGTGATCTGTCTTTGCTTAGGCAGCAATTCTACATGGCTCCACCCAAGTGATGCGTCACATTTCTGGAGCTCGCTTTGTCTCCGTGGGAGCTAACGCTGAATCTATCATTTTAAGACCCGCTTGTTTTCCATGGGAGTCAAAATGATGACATCTATCATTTCCAAATAATATCATTGCTCATCACATCCGCTTATCAACCATAGGTCAACACAAAAAAGCACTTTGAATGTATAATAGAAGCTCGGCCACACCTCTGAATGTCCTCATTCAGCCAAAGTTTATATAAAATAAAATCAAAACACACTGGCAGCACAAGTTAACATCATATTAATAACAAAAAAAAAAAAAATGCACGTCTCTGGCAGCACAAGGTCCATCATATGAAATAAAACAAAATCCGTTAACTATAATAAAAGTTCACGTAGAGCGCATATCTTCCCATCTGCAATTTCGACGCACCCGTGAGTGTGTGTGTGTGTGTGTGTGTATGTGGCGTGGCCTGCTGTATACAGACTGTAGAAAAACATCTCCCGGTAGAAGACAACTGACGCGCCTATCACGCCCATAATCGTCCAAAAGGCGTCGTGAATCCTCGTAGACTCGTAAATTCTTTTGCATGGCGACATCTTGCTACACAAATTCCAAAAAAGGTAGCTGAAGGACGTCTTCCTGGCGTAGTCCATTGAGTCGTAGGGGACTGGTGTTTATGGTGCTTTAAGTATGTACGTCAGTCAGGTCACCGGTCAGTTAAAGAGGAATTAACCCTAAATATACATCTGTCAAATAATGACCCTCAAATTCCAAGAAATACTAAATGAACATTGTCCATAATGTGCCAAACCACTCGGATATCCACATAACTACTGAATCAATTCCTAACTATAACCTAAGACCTGAACTTACCAAAACAATTCTAACACCTCAAAAGAAAACAGGCCAACACCTGTGAGAAATCACCTCTTAAGACCACAAAATCATAAATCACCATTAATATTTTTTAAAAAACTGTAACTCCGTAAAGAAAAAACTAAATTCTTCAATAATAATAAAAAAAAACACTCGCCAAACCACATACACCATTAGCACAAACCACCCCAAACAAACGCGTTGTCGTGTTTGAGAAGAGAAAAAAACTAGAAAGTGAAAAATCACAAAAACTCTACAAACTACTGTCCTTACATTTTAAACTCGCCATTGCTCACACGAACGAAAATACCTTAAAAAAAATGACCCAAGGAAAAAAGTAACAAAACCAGTCCCAAATTACTACTACAAATGTTCTCTCGAACTCTGATATCTGCATTAACCCCACAAAATCAATAAGATCTCAAACATATTCCCTTATTTCACTTGACTCAAAACAGAAAAAAAGCTAAGGCCCCAAATTATATATATATAAAAACAAAAAAAAACTATTCCCAACCATTAACCATCAGGAACACGTTATCCCCCAATTGCAACATTCCGTTGTCTGAATGCACATTACTTGACTCGGCAACTTCTCGTGTCTATGAGCTAAAAAAAAAAAAAAAAAAAACCAATGAGACATACATATATGCCATTCTCTAGCCCTGGCAAGTAACGATTCATAACTGCTGCAAAATGCCCAAAATATCGTACTAATAAAAAAAAATCCAAAAACAAATGACTGACAAAATCATACCAGGCCATCGCAGATGCGCAGAAAACTAAATCAAAACTATAAGTCAGAACCAAAACCATATTTCGCGCAAACAGAATAAAAACATAAACTAGCTCCATTTCAACTGTTATATTGTCCGCTTAGACATGCGCATCAACTTAGAAAAAACCTGCATACTGACACATATCTGCAGCAAAACGGCCAAACACTGAAACATTATCACCATATCAGCCTTCAAAAAGAGAACAGCAACATAATGCAGAACGTGCTTCCCCAAATCTAATAACTGAGTTATCACAACTCAACCATGGAAAACGGCAACTATAATCCAAACTTAGGCCGAAGACTAACCAGAATAAGATTCCAGTAAATCCACTATCCATCATCAATAAACAAAGACATGTCATCAATCACCCAACCAATAAAAGACAATTCCACCTCCAGTAATCTCAATATTCCACAATCTCGTAGATACAGTACCCACAACAGCTTTCCGCTGACCTCAACTAGCACCAAAAAGAAAATGCTTGTCTCGAGAACTGAACAATCAATATACCTGGTTCAAAAACAACATCATTAGCTAAAACAGCATTATAAAAACAATTCACCTCCCGTTAGGGGAAACATACACTCAAAATTGTGACTCAGCACAAAAACTAACAATAATAATATAATAACCACCCTCATTACCACCTATTATCAATACCACCCAAATAATATAAATATTCCCCTCCATTTCACCAATACCCACATATGGAATAAAAACCAAGTACCCCAAAAATCGTTATACCTCCAAGCAGGGTAATCCAGAAAAAAAAAACTCTGTTCCCCGAAAATGCACTCAAAGCATTTAGCTGATACACTTGAAAATATTACCACATACATTCCCACACGAAGCTTTCCCATTCCATGGTTCCGAAAAAAAATCATAATGCAACCAAATAACTGAATCCAAAACAGCTTAGGGTCTGGAGCATCTCCAACAAAGCAAAATACCACATGGCCAAAATATTATACCCCTAATGCTCCTCGTGATCGGACTCTAAAAACTGTGCCAATCCATCAATAACCTCGAAAAACATCCATCAGGAGATCAAGTTACCGGTAAAAATTGCAAATCACCAGTTTAGCATAAATCTGCTGAGAAGGGCAAAAAATGCTAAAATAAAAGTCAATGCTCCCAAAATGGCCACAGAATTCTTGAAAAAAATCATCAGTGTGCCATAACTTATTGCAAACCAAACCATAAACCCGAAGTGTCCATACAAAAGCTTCCCTATATCCACATCGGCACATGGTGGCCTGACTTAATCAAGTCTCCTATCACTGGCAAACTTGACACGAAAACAACCATGAGTAAAAACCAAATTCCCATGTGATACACACTTGGAGATATTTGCTGAAACTCCCGACAACTCTTAAAAAAAGATAATAATAATAATAAAAATAGAAAAAGCACAAGTGCCATACAATTGTCGTACCTTGCGACATATATTCACAGACTCGGAAAAAAAGAAAGAGAAATAAAGGAAAAACTGACACCTCATCTGATATTGGCTCTACCACACTATCAGAACAACTGAATACACAACAAGAGTATTGTGCAAGAGCCCTGGAAATACAATAATTTCTGAAAAATAGATATCCAGAAAAACAATGCAGTGCCATTATTCACACACCCAAAATTGCCTAAATTATCCCCTAAATCTCGTTGCAGCATCAAACGGCTGAAACTAACAAACGTATGTATCACCGAAATATGATCGCAGGTCAAGGACTGAGATATTAAAATCTACACAGACTGTTCTGAGAGAAAAAAATAAACTCAAATTCGCTCGTGATACGTCCTATAAAAACTTACAGGAACGACGGCTGACATACAAAAGGGGAAGAGAAAAGCCGATGGCACTGTTGACTCTTCCCACGACACCTGTAACATAGACTTCAAGCAATTGTCTACTGAACCCACAAAAAAAAATAAATAAAAAAAAATAAAATCTAAGGGCTATCAAAGAAACCCCAAAACCTGGACTAAAAGAAGGCCGGACAACCGAAGAATCCTTCACATTTATTTCCTCTTCACGTAAAAGTAGAACAAAAATCGTTCAAAAGAGAGAGAGAGAGAGAGAGAGAAAACCTACGGGCGTAAATCATCTCTCACACTCGTGACCTACAGTAGCTATCAGCTGATTTTCCCAATAAAGGCCAAGGCATTAAACCTTTGTTTTCAAGGCCAAATGGAGGAGACAGCAAGAAAGAAAAAGAAAGGGAGGGATTCACCCTCTCAACCCCGTACAAAGAAAAAAAAAATTCACCTTCCCTCTAGAAACTACCCCCTGGACCACATAAGCCTTCCTTTGCTGGTTGCTCAGCGAAAAATACGCTGAGTGCATGTGCACAAGAGAGCTCTATCTCCAAGCCCCAAAATGCAATCTAAGCGCCACGAGAACTGAGCCACAGCTAAGACCCCGATAAATACATGCTAAGATCAACAAATATTAAAACAAAGGTAAAAAAAAAAATTACTATGAGATTCAGGGCCTCTAATAAACGGTTTTTCGCATAACTTTTTTATCTATGCATTTCATAAATATAACGCTTATTCAGAATACCATTCCATATCTACATATAAATTGACTGTATTCTTGCATTACGTAGGTTGAATAAATTTGGTACTTACAATGTAAAAGTTACTTTTTTTTAAGACGGGCCAACTTACTCAGAGAAAAGGTTTCGAACGCACTCGTTACGTAACTTATGACAGCATTTCTTCCATCTTTCTCGATGGATGATTGGCTATACGTAACAAAGGCTATACCTCTGGCAACAATGACAAACAAATTTAAATACAACCAAAGCAGCACACCTTTATGAACTCTGAACCTCTCCACTGATAATTGTCATAATGAACAAACCAACAAAATATGTTAATAAATACAAAAAACACTTTGATTATTAGTCTAACTCCCAAAATAAGTTTCCTAAGAAATTACAGTCTGCTTTATAAGTCACAATCAGATTGACAAGATGTAGGGAATAGATGGTAATTTTCAAAAACATAGTAGACAAGCTTGATTTGATAACTGCTATATCCAATGTCATGCAATTTTAATTTATTGGCTATCTACCTATTTACTGAAAAAAAAAAAGCCGGTACCGTATTTTTTTTTAAACCTTCACCAATAATTATCGTCAGAATGATAACTTTATGAGGCTCCACCCACTTTGGCCTCGTTATAATTCAGGATAACACTGAAGGCTATCATGGGCATTGTTGGATTAGAAAATCTAACTTCTGGCTATAAAAACTTATTTCTCGAGTAGCTGTAAGAAGTGCTAAATGATCCTCAAGGATCCCAGCAGTTGGCCTAAACGTTTAATTCATGTATATTACTGCTGTACTGTTGCGGCACTACTGCTACAGTACTACGCTAGCACAGATACCCCACCCACACCTATGTATCGTTCCGCCATTCATAAAGTCTTTGGGTTTCAGAGCCGTTGGAACAAGTGAATGGGTTTCCGTCTAGTGGATGGGCGGCGCAACATTTCGTCAAAAGGCGTTTACTTGGCTTACGTAATGAATGTTTTTCGACTCTTGGCTCGTAATCATTGGCCCTGGCGTCGGCTAGATCATTTTTACTCTATAAAAATTAAAACTATCGGGTTTAGGTTACTGATAATGCTGACAAAATTTGTCTGTGGTTGTAAAATATACATATGTCAACTTTCAGCTACATCCGATGCTTTGACAAGGAGCAAAGTCCAAAAAACCGTGTTACAGAGGCCCTGAATCTCATAGTAAATCTATATATATGTATACTAGAGCCTTAGAAATTCTGTCCAATTCAAGGGAATGAAAGCATTAACTTCATGCAAGGCAGAAAAGAGCAATCAATCTTCATCTTTAATCAAGCAAGAGCGACGGTGAAGTTTGTGAAATAAAGTTGAAGGAATGGAAGTTGAGTTGAAGAGCATCCTGTCCTTTCTCTTCTACTCTGTTCAAACTTATTTCACTCGAGATAAAACTGTTGACGATGCACCGGCAAATGTCATCAGGGCCAAAGCAAAATCGTCTTAGGGTCACAAACTTAACTCGTTTTTTGACACCTTAGCGATGACATAATTTTCAAAACTTCAGATATATGAGGGAGAAGATTGTGTTCTTGAGGCCGTAATGAAATGGTATTAATACAGTGTGAGAATAGATTCTTTAAAAATAAAAGACTCATAAAATATACGAATCATTGAAGTTAATTAATTAAAGTTTTTTTTTATCATACCCTTAGGCGAAAAGTTTATAATTAGGGTTGAACTTTGGAAGTATTAGCATACTAGCAAAGTGAGTTGGATAATAACCCGTCGCAGAAACCCTTACTATATCATCAAGAATGTCACTGATACTAATCAGTGAAACGAAGGACAAATTCTGGAGGAAGGAAAAGTTTGTCGTTTGTCAAACCAAAGCTTCTTGCCAGACGTTTCTCGGGTAATACAGTAATATTTTAAGCCAAATATTCCAACTTAAAAATTAATATTGAAATAAATTGTTTGATAAATGAAATCAATAAAATTACAAATGTTTGTTGTAACTAGAAATAATGGGTTTGTTAACGGGGACTGATGAGCTACAACTCTGACTATATCCATGATGCCAGAACATTGGAGATCTAATTTACCATAGCTCAAATTACTTTGGAATATTTTCCGTGCAAAACAGTAATAGTAATATAATAGAATCTCCTTCAAATATGGCAAACAATACTTGCGAAAATATGGATATTAGTGGAACATTTCAGTATTTAACATATATATCGGGAAAAGTATTATATTCAGGAAAAGTATATGCCCTCTCATAATACTCTTGTCTTGAATATGTTCAGGAAAAAAAGTGCGGAATACGTGAATGTAGAGTGGAATCTTGGCAGGTAGAGCGACATGAGACTGGTGAAGTTTTCCTGTTCTCAGCAGTTCTCTGGGGATGAAGTGATAGAGAGCGATTGATGTTATATGACCCAGAAGTAGAATAAGGTGAAAGTGAAAGAGAGTATTTGCAGTTTCAAACTTTACTTGTTCTTCAGAAACGGGCTTGATATAAATGGGCTTCAAAAAAGAATATTAAGGAGCTTACTTGGAAGAGAAAGTACTGCAGGTTTTCACTGTTAGTAAAGAGTAGAGTGAAAAACAAGTTGAATGATATAATATTGAGACGAACGGTGGCTGTACGTTTAGATACAAATTATCTGGTTACTGCAAAAGTTAATATTAATGCGTTTTTCTTAGTGTAAGGGATGGGAATTCGGCTGCAGATGTGCCTACATAAGTGAGTTCGATAAGATGGAAGTGAAAACAACACAATAGGAGAGATATGACAAATTAGCTGGGCTTAAAGAGACTTTGGTGGATGGCTAATTCAAGGGTATACAGTACTCCAGGATGAATGAAAGGTCTACCGAAGGCAGGTACAGTTTGGATTTATAAGGTGTAATTACATAACAAAAGAGAAAACCACATAAAGGTACACGACAGAAGAATAGCATTGTCTAAAAGTAAGCGATTAAATAAAAAAAATACACAGGGTTAATGTGATCGAGTGCTTCAAGCAAAGAAAGAGGTAGTTCTTTGCATAAGATGTAAAAAAAAAAAAAAAAATAAAAAAAAAAAAAAAAAAAAAAAAAAGGGTACTGATGGATCTCAGAGTAAAAATTGCAAATAGAGGTAATTTCAAAACAGAATGTAAATCAGAGTTAGTGGGGTCAGTATTCTGAAGTTTTTAAAAGTAAAAGTTTTGAGGAGGGACAGGACAAAATAATAAATGACAAGATCATTTATTATTTCGATGGTTTTTTGTTTTTAAATAAATATGGGAATTATTAAGGAAGTGATTGTTCATGATATAATGGCAGCAAAAACAGAAAAATAATAGAATAAAATAAAAAGAGGCCGAAGAGAGGAGAGAAACCAGTCATTGATGGGATTTCAAGAGATGTTGCAGTGCAGTATGATGACCAATGTGCTTGGATTATGGAAAGGTTCCAGTGGATTTGGATGGGAGAAATACAGTTCTTTAAGGAAAGGCGACGAAGGTAAACAGAAATGATGGGTCATAGCGCTCTTTAGTATACCAGGGAAGGTGTACTGCATATAATAGTCCATGAGCCAGGCAAGATTTGACTACCATATTGGGGGGCTAATAACCACTATGTTTTTCAGTAAGCTTGGTATATGGGTTGTATGAAAATATGTGATGGACATCGCTTTTAATTCAGTAGAAACAATGCCTAATTGTTATAAATTTGTTGTATATAACATAATGCATCAAATGGCATACTTTTGGGGTGGTTATCTGTTATTTATTTGTTTATATCCAGTAAAATATTGTGAAAAATGTGATTTTTCTCTAATTGTTTTCATTATTTTGTGCCAACGTGGACTTCATGATTAATTTATCTGACAAACCAGTGGATAGTGCTACGACAGCAGCTTTGGGATATGGGTTAAGCTTTTGGTTTGGGTATTTAATGGTAACCTGGACTGTGTCGACATCTCAAAATCCTTTTTGTTGTTATTTAGAAAAATTTAATCAAAACCTATGCCCTGATTGATATCAATATTTTGTAAAGGTATTGTGTATGGTGCTATGTGTAAGCCTTCTCCCTAATGTACCCGTGAGATTTCTCCACGGCTTTTAAGAAAATTAAAGAAGACGATCCAGTGAAAGTGACTAAAGCAGATAAATCTAATGCAGTGGTAATAATGAATAAAAGTGACTATATAAGTAAAATAATGACATTGCTAAATGATACTGATACTTATACGAAACTGAGGTCTGACCCTACACAGACAGTGAACTCCATTTTAGTAAACAAATTAAATCCATTTGAAGGGCTTGGACCATTTAATTAAACAGTTTTACACCGCCGCAATGCGTCTCCTACCTATATGTATGATTTAGTCAAGACACAAAATCAATAACCCTATCAGACCAATCATTAGTTCAGTGGGCTCAGTTACGTAAAATTTATCTAAATGGCTTATAAAAATTCTTACTCCTTTGGTAGGAAACATTTCTAACACGAATGTAAAAAAACAATGTTGATTTTATAAACAAATTGAATAAGTAGTTTAAATTTGAATTTTGATTTTAATATGGTTTAGTTTTGATGTTGCTCTATTTACAAAAGTGCTGTAGATGACTTACTTGAATATTTGGAGGAGCAATTAGAACGTCATGACATTCCCTTAAGTGTGGCAAACCTCATTAGTCTCATAAGGTTATGTATCAAAGATAGTAAATTTTGTTTTAATGGGGAATTTTTGTACAAAAGTTTGGCATGGCTATGGGTAATCCCTTATCTCCTGTCCTTAGCAATATTTACATGGAATTTTTTTAGACAAAACACTTACCAAGAATTTTGCCCCAAAAAGTTATTTGGTATAGATATGGATGATATCTTCTGTATTTGGCAGTTTCACGAAAATCTCCAGGAATTCCTTAATAATCTCAATAACTTAGTTCCTTCTATTAAATTTACCGTAGAGGAAGAAAGAAATTGTAATTTGAATTTTTCTATGTAACTGTCCATAGAAATATAAAAATTTCACCTTTCCAGTCTTTCGAAAAATCAACTAACATTGCCTCTTTTGTTCATTACTTCTCCAATCACCATCAAAATGTTAAATTCTCTGTTTTTTCTGGGATGTTCCTAAAGGCTTTACGTGTCTGTAACCCGCAGTTTATTGACGCTGAAATTAAAAATATTTTTATGATATTGCAATGAAACTTAAATACCCAAGGACTTTTGTAGATGTGGCATGGAAATGAGCTAGAAAAACATTTTATTCAACTAATGACAAACTTGAATTTAGTAAGAATAACATTCTAAAATTACCCTATGATGAAAGGTTTTTAGATATTCCTAATTTTAAAGCTTTTTAACATAAATGTTGTTTTCAATAATATTAATGTCAAGAGTTTAATAATAAAAAATTCTCTTAAAGATCTTCCAGGCTGCATATATAGAAATTCCTTGCAAAAAGTGTGATAAAGTCTATTACGGACAAACCGGTAATCTCTTTCACAACGTCTCAAACAGCATCAGTATTCTGTGAGAACTGGGAAAATATCGAATGCATTATTCGTACATCTGAGAGATTTAGACCATCCTATTAACTGGAGTCAAGCAAGAGCCTTAATCCCATGTAATGACACAGTTTAAAAGGAATATCATGAATCTTGTTTCATCAAGTCAAATAATAGAAATGTTCTAAAGTAAGTCTTGGTTTATTTAAACTTGATGGTTTCATAATGAAAAAAGTTGTAAATAAAATATAAGCAACAAAATTAATATATTCAGTTTTTACATGTTTAGGACTGTAAAGAAACTTTGTAATTTCGGTAGGGTCATCTGTTTAGGTTTGTGACCGTGTGATATCCAATAATCCTGGATTATGTCTTTTAATTTTACCCTTTTGACAATTAACCATTTGGTATTCTTGATCTTGTGTTGTACCTGAGACCTTTCTCTCCAATTGCACCTCATTAACTCCTTGACAATGCCTCGAGCAAAGACGAAAGCGCGTGGATTTCTGACTATCATTTTCCTGTGGAATTCGATTAGATAGATAGATATATATAGATATCGATTATATATATATAATATATATATAAAGAAAGTATATACATATATATATATATATATATATATATCGTATATATATTAATATTATAATATTATATATATATAGAGAGATGATGATATAGTATATATATCTATATAGATATATATTTATATATATATATAGGAGAGAGTAGGAGATATATATATATATATATATATAATATATATATATAAAGATATATAATAATCTAGAGTATAGTAGATATATATATATATAGTATAGATAGAGATATGGTGAACATATATATAGATATATCTATATAGGTAGTATATAGATAGATATATATATATATAGATATATATATATATATATAATATTATATAATATATATAGTCAGATATATATATATATATATATATATATATATATATGTATAATATATAGATATATAGATAGATAGATATATATATATATAGATATAGATAGATATAGATATATATCATATATATATATATATAGATCTATATCTATATATATACTATATGTCTATATATATATAGTATATATAATATATATATATATATATATATAGATTATATATATATATATATC
>NC_087207.1:42265491-42270491 GCF_015104395.2 Macrobrachium nipponense
TATATATATATATATATATGTATGTACACACACACTCTATATGTACTATGCATGTATGTATAGTTACTTGTGAAGTATAATAAGTCTCTGTGGTAACTGAAGATTAAAACAAGGAAAATTTCTGTAGAAAACTCACCAATAATTGTTATGTTCGGAATTTTTACTCGCATTATATATGTGGATTAAAATCTGCATATGTTTTGCAAAACTGTCTGCGGTGCTACCTCTAATTTTCATCTATAGGTCTCTCTCTCTCTCTCTCTCTCTCTCTCTCTCTCTCTCTCTCTCTCTGATTACTACAGAACATCGTTTGGGAGGTGATACTTGACTTGCTAATTGGAGTCTTTTGTCATTGTACTCCGAGTCATTCTTTCATCCCAGACTCCATGGTGGTTCACTTCAGACTGTAACTACCCCAGCAAACGATAGAGTACATAATGAACTTACAGCCTCCTTAATCGAATTCAGAAATGGTCCGTAATGCTTAGGCTGGATAGCTTTCACATTGCTGCGAAAGATCGTTAAAAGTTATCTTTGCTTTAGATATTCATCTCAATTGTTCAACAGAATGTCAAAATTTAGCTTCTGTTCCCCCGTTTACCCTTAATGGCGCCTTCTAATTGCTGTTCTGAATAATTTTCTCCTTTTATTTATTGTGATGGGAGAGAGAACCGGCATGAATACTCAAATCAAGCTTGAACACACGGAAAAAAACAGCTAGAGGAATGATTTAGTGAGGGTCAAATAAAGAATAAAAATTTCCACATCCTAGAAGTGAATGGATTGATCAGACTAGTTGAATCTCGAGTTTAAACCTCCACCAGTATCTTTGAGATTATTAGGCCAGATAGACGAGTACGAAAACCTAGATAGAATAGCAAAGGGAGTAGGCTACTCACCTGAGACCCTCTCGAGATTAGTGCATTATGTTATTCTCGTTTGACAAGGAAAAGGCGGCGACCTTACTGAAGCGTTGGAATTAATCCAGATTGGAAGTTAAATCAGAATTGTCAGTCAATCAGAAATCCTTTTGATAAAACTCTTTTACAAGATCTCTTTATATGGTAATTTATACTCCATATACAAAAGATGACGTCTTTTATAAATCTAAAGGAGCTGTTCTTAAAGACGCACTCGTGACGGATTCCTGGACATAGTCGTTGGCATGCCAATGACGTGGTTTCTCCAAAACTTGTTTCTCGTTATTCCCAAGACTGGAAGCCCAACAAACCTGAAAAATTAAGTTTATGCATTCTCCTACATCATTGTGAAGGTAAGAAGAGTGTACTGGAAAGTAATGAATAAGGTAAATGGTCATCAGAGATAAAGTGAGAGCTACAATTCACAAACAGACACGAGATTAAGCGAGATTGAGAGCAAACTGACATTAAAGATCTTAACCCATCAAACCCTTCTCCTAATAATCGCTGGAACTTATCTTTAAAAATATTCTTATCGACAGATTGTGAGGAAGTTTGAGGAGAACTTTAGCGGGATTGAAGTCTACTTTACTATCACGATACGTCGGGTTGAAGTGTTGGGTGGGAACAGTAAAAAGCGGCTGAACAACACGAAGGCCGGGACTTTATATTGGCCAATAAAATGGCCGAGCGAACGCAAGTACCGACATTAAGCAAACATTATTGCTGGTGTCTGGCGATAAACTTTCTTAAACCCCCAGTTAATGATGAGGAGGCTACGGATAAAGGCGAATGGCGATAAAGGGCTTTGTAGATAGTAGACAGAGCCCAAATCGTGAAGAAGAAAAAATATTAATTAAATCTCAACCAGAATTATACTGAAATTATACCTTTATGTCTACCAGGGACTGTTTTAAAATAAAAAAGAGTTCTTAACAGCGCTGGAGAGTTATATAATGGTTTCATCTTTAGCTAACTTTATACCGATTTCGTACATTACTAAACAACAAGAAAGCCGTTAAAAATCACTGCGCCTTTCTGTTCACCTCAGCATTAATAACCACATGGTCAGTCACATTGGCTTGAAGTCTCTGGTTGGAAGGGGCTGGTATGGAACAAGCAACTTCTCTTCAATACACCTGAGATGCTAATATACATACATACACACACACACATATATATGTATTATATATATAATATATATATATATATGTATATATATATATATATATATATATATATATATATAATATATATATCTATATATATTATAGGTATGTATGTATGTATGTATGTGTGTGTGTGTGTGTGTTGTGCGATATATATCTGAGAGATGCATCGGATATCCACTTCCGCATTGACAATTGCTTAACATCTGCATCCACATCACTCATTCGCATGAGCATTGCAAGCAACATGCCGCATCTGCATCCGCATTTTGATAATGCGGCTATGCGGATATCACCCTTTGCTGTGTTAACTAGTTCATAATCATACATTGTAGGTAAAAGTTGATTTATTTATTTATTTATGTATTTATTTATTTTTGTTTCCTAAATTTAGGTTTTTCGTTTGTATTACACTGACACTGATACAAAATTACATATTTTGTAGCATATTTGTTTTAAAGCATTTTGTTTTAACAATTTCATGTCATTTTAAAGCAGTTTGTAATTTTTTTCATAAGGCAGTGTATTGTGTTTTTAGGAACCCCCCCCCCCCCCTCTCTCTCTCTCTCTCTCTCTCTCTCTCTCTCTCATCTCTCTCTCTCAAATGTGAAAAATGGCCTCGAGTTTCGTTACCCTTGTCACGAAATGAACTTGAAATAACCTTGTGCCAGACAACGAAAACGTTCCTGTATTGTTGTTACTGTTTTT
The DNA here is from genome assembly GCF_015104395.2 of Macrobrachium nipponense. Taxonomy (NCBI): domain Eukaryota; kingdom Metazoa; phylum Arthropoda; class Malacostraca; order Decapoda; family Palaemonidae; genus Macrobrachium; species Macrobrachium nipponense. The sequence goes on from NC_087207.1 coordinate 42,268,289, forward strand.
ATGTTCTATAAAAGTTATACACACATACAGATTAGTACCACTTGTGTTTTCTTCTTTCAGTTAGTCCACCGTCTTTAACAATTAGGTATATGTAAATAATTTAGATTTACAACGTATCCGCAGCACATCCGCACCCGCGAGGAGATGGTCATAAGATATATGAATCTGCATCCGTATCCGTATCTGCAAATTGGTAAAAGATTGACATCTGCATCCGTATTCACAAGCAGCATTTTCAGATATGCGATACACCTCTAAAATTTATATATATATATATATATATATATATATATATATAATATATATATATATATATATATATAATATATATATATATGAATACTTATCACATCACCGTGAGTTCATATAAATCATTCGAGCTACAAATGTCCTTTAATATCTAATTCGCCTCTACCTCGGAATTGATATATTTTCATATGTACCGAGGGGAATTTTTAGGTTGATAATAATTCGTCCCCCCATGGGAAGCGACACCGTCCAGTTGGACGGGGAACGAAATCAGGAACGGACAGTGACGCTACCGAGTCTACTAGGACAGAGAGGCTATAAGTTCATATCGATTCTGACCATGACAAGTCACTGCCGACCTCGGTGTATTCGTAATTAGAATTGATATGAACCCCTTCAACCATGCTAGCCGATTCGAGTGTTTTGACCCACGCAAGCCTTGTTATGAATACTTATCACATCACCGTGATTCATATAAATCATTCGTATAAAATGATTTCGTTCTCCATCCAACTGGACGGTGGTTCGATCCCATGGGGCGGGGGGACGAAATTATATCAACTAAAAAAATTCCCCCTCGGTACATATATGAAAATATATCAATTCCGAGGTGAGCGAATTAGATATTAAAGGACATTTGTAGCCGAATGATTTATATGAATCACGGTGATGTGATAAGTAATCATAACAAGGCTGCGTGGTTCAAACGCTCGAATCGGCTAGCATGGTTGAGGGAGTTTCATATCGATTCTAATTACGAATACACCGAAATCGGCGAAGACTTGTAATGGTCAGAATCGATATGAACTTATAGCCTCTCTGCTAATAACAAATAAAAAAAAATAGTTTTATCTTTAAAAATTTTTCGTAAATTAAAAAAAAATACTTTATTTGTAAATTTCATAATGGTTCATGCACCAAAATAAAGTACTAAGTTCAAGGTTTACTCTTATATTTTTTTTCAGTAATATGTGTATAATTACTATTTTTATTCTTATTTTTATCATTCATGGGGTTGATTCACCCTGGGTTACTGGTTAGTTTCACATTTATATTGACCCATCAAGACATTTTTACGCAAGGAATGTTTTCTTCTTTTATCCTTTGAAGATGTGAGAGGTTTAAAAAACTTCACTGGAATAGATCACGTGCTCAGAAAAGAAATCTCTGATTGCAGAGATAAGTTGAATTTTTAACAAATATTAAAACATGAAATTGGCAAAATCCTTACAACAGGAGAGAGAGAAATAATCCTACCTAATTGCAAAAATCTGCCCATTTTTCATCTGATGGATTGCATCGCAAACGTCATCCAGATAATTTTACAAAACGAGCCTGTGGAAATATACAGAACTGAAAATTATTGAATAGTTTCTTTATGATCAAGTAATTTGAGATGGGATATCTTCCAGTCTAGGAGAAACTGAATTTCTAGAAGCATTTTTTTCTTCGTAAGAGAAATTATAAATCATTTGCGTCCATCAACATTTTCATAAATTCTATTGCTATCTTTCTAAATATCTAGATTACTTATACTTCTACCCATTGTCTCGGTTGACGTGTTTCAAATCGCATACAGTGTTCTCTCAAGATTTCAATTTCCCCAAGATTTCTGTAAACACTGCACGAAGAATCCTGAAAACACTAACTTTTTTAGACATTGACTCTTAGAGTGTCTGTTTGTGTCACGGAGTTAAATGCCCAATTGTCGTAATTTTTCTGACCAACCCAAATGACTTGCGTTGGTACAGGACAATTATAAGATTCGTTTAACCAGAGATCAGTTGGTTGTCAGTTTGAGTGAGTGTGGCCTAAAACATCTACAAAAGTGATAATTTTCTTAAACTTTGTATAAAATGTTTGTTTTCATTACGATTTAACGAAATGAATGTCTTTATTATAGTATGAATTAATCAAGAGAAATATGTATGATGAAATAAAATGAATGACTGGC
>NC_087207.1:42275491-42282991 GCF_015104395.2 Macrobrachium nipponense
TATCAGATATATATACATATATATATAATATATATATATATATATATATACTATAAATATATGTTATATAATATATATATTTATATGTTTATAAAGTTTATTTATTTTTTTTTCTACAGGCCATGTGAACTAGTTGCTGATGCTATGGGGATGACTCCGAACGCTGTCCGAGTGTTGGGTGTGAACCTGGAAAGAATCCTCATCCACCTGAAACACACCTGCATCATCAAATACGTCGCCTCTGGTCTTTGACAACTTCACCGTTGGTTCCATTAGGAGACATGTACACAGCATGTTTGCTGCTAAGCGATTTTCACTATTGCCACTTAGCGGAAGAACTTAAAATGCTAAATATAATTCCTGAAGAAACATCTGAGAAGGCAGTATGGCGAATCCTCCATAACATGGGTTTCCAGTGCAAAACATCCCAGCGGAAAATATACCTAAGGAAAGAAACTTTGGACGTCGTTTGCCACCGAGTTGATGCTCTACGATCCCTCCAGCAACATCGTGATGAGGGAAGAGAAGTAGTGTATGTCGATGAGACGTGGTTTACGACGAGAATTGCAACATGCAGCAAGTATAATAAGGCAGCTCCGACAGGGGTGGGACACCTCTCAATCTGTCACCAGTGCCACCTACAGCCGGCAGGTGCCACCAGGAGAAGGAGAGAGGTTTGTGTTTGTGGTGGTAGCAGGTGGTACAGCTAAAGGTTTTGTAGAAAATTAATTTTATACTTCCCTGCGAAAAATAAAACCGGCGACTACCATGGAGAAATGAATTCAGAGATATTTATTCGGTGGCTAACATCACAGCTCCTGCCGTCGCTTGAGGATCCTTCGGTGCTGGTGCTAGACAACGCCCCATACCATAGCCAATTGACAGGAGATAGCCGATGTCCAACAACAGCTACAAAAAAAGGAGGATTTGGTTAAACTGGCTCAGGTCTCGAAAAATACAGTATCCAGCTCACGCAACACGCCCTGAGCCTCTAAAGATATGCAGGGGCAACCGGCCGAAACCAGTTTACATTGTGGATAATATAATCCGTGAATGGGGACATGAAGTGGTTCGCTTGCCCCCTGCCCATCCTGAGCTCAACGCCATCGAGCAGGTGTGGGGCTGTATGAAACGACAGGTGCGCTCCTCGTTGCAGCGGTTTACCCGTGCTGATCTCTTTGCCGGAGGCTTAAAGAGGCCAGGCTTGCTGCAAACAGGGGAGACGTGGGCTGGCGCTGTCAGGAGATCAAGATATTTTGAAGATGATTACTGGCTTTCAGAGAATATTCAAGGACAGTATAGATCCGGTCATCATCAACATTGATAGTGACGAGGAAAAACGATCTTTTCCTTGAGACTGATGATGAGTAAAATGTATAAGCGTCCATTTCTTGTTTTATTTATTTTTTTTTTTTCATCCCTCATATATCTATGCTTCCCAGCAATTGGTGATAACATTATTTTGGAAAAGCAAAGCTAATGAATACTTTGATACGAGTATAGCAGCTTGGCATGTAGACAATGTCAATGGATTCTCAAAGTAAGCTTGATTGGTTCATTAATGAAGTCTGGTATAATTCCAGTGACAAAGTCGCAATGATATTTGTCACATACTTTTTAAGTAACAAAAATAGGTATGGTACTTATAACGTAAATAAATATATAAAAACTATAGATTGAAATATAATAAATCTTATGTATGTATGAACACACACACACACACACACACATATATATATATATATATATATATATATATATATATATATATAATATATATACACATATATATATATATATATATATATATATATATATATATATATACATATATATATATATATATATATATATATATATATATATATATATATATATATATATATATATGTGTGTGTGTGTGTGTGTGTGTGTGTGTGTGTGTGTTCATACATACATAAGATTTATTATATTTCAACCTATATATATATATATATAATATATACATATATATATATATATATATATATATATATATATATATATATATATATGATTTCAAAATTTATCAAATGGCCGATGTCAATGCCCTTATATGAAACATCTTTTAGAAGTCTACCTTCTAAGGAATCAAGCTACTCTCTCTGGTGAAATTGATATGATAAATTATATCATCAAACAATGCTCTCTGTCATTTTCTTCCTGGCAATTGATGTATCGCAGTAACCTCCGTGTTGTATGGAAGAATGAGTCCTACGGCTTAACCTAAAGCAAAACTATATTTCTATTGCTTACCAACGCTCGCTTTAAGTGCGAAGTGTAGGGTTAGCATGGCTCTTTCGTCTCTGTCATAAGTCTCATTCTTGATCTTCAATGTAAGTGAGTGGGTAAGATATAAAAGGTTGGTCTTGTGTTTAGGTAAAACGTTTAACAATTCGGGGGATGGGAGGTACAGGGGAAGAAACGTTATACCAACGTCACTGAGGGACGTCATCACTTTTGAGAATGTGTGGGTGGCCAAGACTGGCTTTAGCCTTATTTTCTTAAGTAAAAAAGTTAATGAAACGTAATTGGCAATGCACAGTATTTCCCAAAATTAAGCCATTGTATGAAGAGCTCCCTGCTTTGATATCATGGAAATCCATCAGTTATTTTAGGAGTTATTTAAAAAAAACACTATTACACGGCCTCTGGAAACGTTAGTAAATTACACCAATGACTTTCAGTCAGCAGACATAAAAATCAATTGTAAAGTGCGATGTTTTATTTACTAAACGTCCAAGGAATACTAAGAAATAAATTCGATTAGCTCTTTACTCCCTCAACCTTTGTCATCCCAGTCACCATGAGGACTCAAAGTTAAACAAAAATAAAATACCTTCTAAGAAAACAAAGTCTATTTGCCCTTAACTATCACTAATTATTCGCAACCTCACCGACAAAGGATTTAAAAAAAAGGAAAAAAATTCAAAGCTATTTTGTTGTTATATCGATTTTCTCATTCTTTACCAAACAAGAACATAGTCGACCATAAAAGGCTCAAATCATATTCATTCATTACATAAGAATTACGACAATATTTACTAGTCTTCTAAACTCCATTTTATTGAGTTTAGAAGACTAGTGAAATATTGACATATTCATCAGAGGATTTGATAATTCAAAACAAAACGGTCATTAATATTTCTTCCTAAATTAAAATTTTTCTCTTTGATTTTCCTTCCATAAATAAAACCACTATAAATCTCATTTGTGTTCATTTAAATATATTTCAGCAATTTTTCACGTTTGATTTTGCAGTTGTAATGTAAATAAAAACAATAATTAATAACCAACAATGAAAAAACTATAAATCTCAATGGGAAGTAGTGCCTTTGTGAAGGTAAATTATTCAAGCAAAACGCGGAGTAAGAAGACACTGATCTACTTAATGAGCACCGTTGTATCATAACTTTTGAAGATTGGGGTCATTTTTTGATATTCCATGGGGACTGACTTTGATTAACATCTAAATGGGATTAACAGTATACCCAACTGACTAAACTTACTTTGTAATCATAAAAATGATGGCGTCTCTTTTAGTTCCTCTATACCCTAAATCTCCATAAACTTTGCTTATAGTTTTTTAACAAATTGGGATTATCTTGAAATTCAGTATCAGAAAAAAGTTTCTGACTTTTAATTTTTTATTTTTATTTATTTATATTTTTATTTACGACGAGATTTCTTATTCCACAAATAAGAAACAAAGATACTCCTGAAAGAAAATAAATCTCCAAATATGCAAATAAAACGAAATCCTTTTACAACAGCCCGCATCTATAGGCAATGACTTAGCCAATGACAGAAATAAATGAAAAACTATAAAAGAATATAAAAAGAACAAGAAATGGTTATCATCTTTCAAAAACGAAAACCATCAGAACCATCATCAAAAACTGAATTTAAACAGAGAAGAAACCCACTGCAGTGGGAAATGGTTTTCAACCTCCGTAAAAAAATCGAAGTCAATAAGGCAAACTGGAAAGTGCCAATTAGTTTTTCAGATAAAGTTGGAAAATCAAATAGCCTGCAAGACGCTGCCGCCTTTCATGGTAGCGAGGAGATGCATCTGGATACTTTTTGGATGAAACGAAATCCTGTGTCTTTGCTTATTTACCTAATTCCATTGAAGTAAATTTAGCAATAAACTTTCATAAATATGTGGCATCGTCACTGACAAGTTTCTACTGAAGTATTATTCTAAGCTTCGTTATTTTTTAGATACCATATGAAACTAAGCATTGACAACTATAACAGTACTTTCGATTGACAAACATACATCTTAAAACACTGCTAATAATGAACATTACATTTATATTCGTGACCATTTCCCCTTTTCCCATAGATATAGTTTTGACTGAATTATTTATTGATTTAAGTTAAATGCCATCACATTATTGTGGTCGTCCGTGCTAGACATCTGCTAGCTATGGTAATGATCTGCTTGTTACCTAACAGGAATGAACGATAAGTACAACGTCCACATTGTGGCTCGTATATAAAACTCTTTCCACGAAGACACTGAATATTCAGGTTACACACCGACAACGGCAGATGTGAAATTCCCTTTTCTTGCCTAATTGAAAGAATTGCATCGATACGCCAGTGTGCTATAACACGTTGGGTCTTCACACAAGGGAATTGGAAGGAATACTTTGCTGCTAACAAAGGCTTCCATTTCGAAAGGGGTGTCATCACAGGTGTGCTCTTTCTTGGTACAAAGCAATTCTATTTCATCAATAACCAAGTCCCTTGTTTGTTTCAATGGATTTGTAACACGCGGAGTAAAAATATCCCTCGTGAATATTAAACATTATTCACGTGATATGCGGAAATGTTTCCGTATTTTACTATAGATAAAGATCATTCCTAAATTTAAAGTGACAGTCTTTTGCATTAGTCCATGAAAATATACCTTTAGAAAATGATCCAAGTCTGTTTCCTTTGAAGAGATGTACGTCTTCATCAATTGTAATTTTTCAAAAGTATGAAGTTTTGCAGCTGCACGAAATGATCCACAGTGGGTACTGTAAGAGGGATTTTTTAGCAGCTTTCCTAACAGTAACGAACCATGAAGAATCCTACCTTTTACGTCACTGACTTTAACGTGATTTCGAAGAATCTCTCGTTGGTACTGAATCACTTCCACAAAGAGACGTTCTGGTCACACTGCAGCAACATTTCGGATGGATTCGCCCGACGAGCGATCGTTCGTCTCTCGTACACTAATTTCAAACATAGCTTTTGCACACTTTTTAACAACACTTCAACTGGCAGTTGGTTTTGCACGACTGGCATAAGGTAGTATGTTTTCTCGATGGTGTGTATATATATAATATATATATATATATATATATATATATATATATATATATATATATATATATATATATATATATATATATATATATATATCTGTGTGGTGTGTGTGTGTGTGTGTGTGTGTGTGTCTGTCAAGAAGTTTTTTCGACTTCTTCAGGTAGGTTTCACTGCAAAGTGCTGAAAGAATCTTGGTTTCTGTCGTAGGGTATACGAATTTGACGAATTGCGGTCATGTGATCAAAGTTTATGGGTTTGATGAATGATGGGTAAATAAATATAAATATATTCATATATTGAATGTCTTCAAAAAATGTGTTCAGAGGAAGAAAACCATCAAAATGGAAACAATTGTGCCATAAGTAGTTCTTTTGGAACCCATTTCGAACTGCGATACCAGAATAGCATCGAGAGTTGTGTGCAGAACTCTCCTGAAGACGCCAAGTTCAATGAAGATCGTTCTTCTCACCCAGACTCTTCTCGGGGGAGGGAAAAAAGAAGCAAGTCGTTTTTATTTTAGCAAGATTTTCGAGTTTAATTTTTCTTTCCTTTATATATTCGATCTCTATGAATAGTGAGAGTAAAGAATCCAGTACCCTAGAACCCTCTGATTATACCGTTTTGGCACAAATAATGTCCGCTGCTCCCTCCTCTGACAACCTGCATTTGGAAAAGGTTAGGAAACCTAATGTATTTACCCTGGAACCTAGGCTTCAGCACAGAGCAAAGGGAAATTGACTAGAAAATTATGTGATATTTGAAACCTCTTATGATAAGTATTTGACCTTGAATGGGAAGGATTCTTGTTGCAATATTTTTAAAGTGTACAACGCCATTATAAGGATTATACCAGTAACACTACCTCCACATTTTTGTAGTTCGGTTATTCCTCAACAGTTGTTGCCTACGCTCTAATCGGTCGATGAGCAATAGTTGATCGGATAGTGTTTACGTTATTCACTGGTTTTCGGTATGGAATCTAGGCAATCTATGAATTATTTCTATCGTCAGTTCTTCTCTTGCATTTCAAAGTGGAGTAATTGAAGGTATTATCACCTATATTTTTGTGGCAGTGCTATTTTCTTTAGGGTCTGAACTGCTTGTAACTCCTCCCGAACATGACATCCAATAAAAGTGGTGAATATGTTCCATATTCCATATTTGGATCAATGAATTCTAACATTACGTGAGAAGAGATAAAGGAGCTGAATATATAACCAGACAGAAAACAGCCCGTCGGTTTGTCTCAGACTCCTCTGAAATCCGTTATCTTGATACAGACAATAAGTTATCCACTGTAATCTAACTGCAAAACCAGGTCAAATACATTGTATTCCTCTTAAATCGATAACTTAAATAAATGGTAATACTGAATGTTTGTGATTAAAATTGAATGTTTTCATTAAAACAGAGCATTGGAGATGTGAATGAAAAAAAGGGAATAACCGAAAAAAAGGGAAAAATTCGCGTTTGCCAACTGAAATTGAATGAGGGTTAACTCTCGCTAGATCCTTTGATCCCGCTGCACAGATGTCCTAATCTGCGATATATGTAATTTATCATAACATGCTGCTGTCAAATGATCGGCTATGAAGCATTCTTTCCTTATATGCTTGCGTTTAGAAAAATACTCGACAAAAAATTAACTTTAATATTTACGTGATTTGATGGAATTATTAGAACTAGTATACATTAGCGTGTATTCTCTGACCAGTTTTGGATTTTCAGTTACATTACTTGTACGTGCTCTCTCTCTCTCTCTCTCTCTCTCTCTCTCTCTCTCTCTCTCTCTCTCTCTCTCATATGTGAGGTGAAAGGTAATGAAAATAAATAGAAGTACTTTAAGGCCCCCCCAAAAAAAGAAAATGTTTTAATATCAGTTAAATTCTTTGTTTGCTTTCGTATAGCAAATACTGAAGATCTTGTAAATGCATGTGCCATCTGAAAATGTCTGAATACTTCGGTATCAAGTGAATTCATTTACACGCACGCAATGAAAAGCCAAATTGCCAGTTGGCGCCTCACTAAAAGCATGTTCATGGACCCGACTTTTCAAATTAGAGCTCGAAGGCAGGACGGACGTTTGTTAAATGAATCTCAACCGAATTCTACTGTTGTTTGGGTACTATATATATGGTGCCTTTGTGGAAGGTCCTCAGA
>NC_087207.1:42287991-42294849 GCF_015104395.2 Macrobrachium nipponense
TTAATAATTATCCCCATTGTTTTAAGATTGTTATGGCTAGTTAATACATGTATGTCAAGTCCCTCTACAAATGAAATTAGTTTTTGTACACTGCTCTCTCTCCAATTTCAACATATCGACGAACATGATTGAAAAGATTACTAAGGAATAAAAGACCAAGAGACAGTTAATAAATACTAATAACAATGGAGAACAATTAACTGACTATACCAAACAATTTCCTTTTACGGCTCTTCTGGAAGAGAGAGAGAGAGAGAGAGAGAGAGAGAGAGAGGCGAGAGAGATGAGAGAGAGATGAGAGAGAGAGAGAGTCTCTGTTAACTTCTTTAGGATGATTTATATCTGGGTAAAAAGTTGTATCACGCAAGGGCTTCTGTGGTCGAGTACTTGAGTGTGGACGAGCTGCCGTAATGTGACTGATGTTCGCGGGTTTGATGGATGTGGTGACTGAAATGGTCAGTTGATTTTTTAGTCCTTATCTTGATAAATACATTTAAACCTTTATGATCCTAAAATAAGGGGTCATATATAAGCATTTCGGTTTTCGTTAAAATGATGGACGTGTGAAGGAATGAAAATAGAATACACGTTTGCCAACGAAAGTACTTGCATGCTTGAGTCGTGTCCCCGATGTGTTTAATTATAGCCGTAATGCAAAGGAGCGTCTCCGCCGATATCTATCATCATCATATCACGGCGATATGTTATCACTCAGAATCATCCCATTGATATGCAATAGCAACTTGAAGTTGATCGAAAAAAACATGACTTCATAGTTTATACAGTCTCTCTCTCTCTCTCTCATCTCTCTCTCTCTCTCTCTCTCTCTCTCTCTCTCTCTCTCTCAATACAACTTTTGATAACATATACAAACGAGAAAAAAGTCTTCCATACTACCATCGAGAAAATACACGATCACTCGTCATTCGTGCAAAAGCAAATTACGAGTCGAAAACTTCGTCAAAAAGCATTTATATAAAAAGCAAATCCAGCAAAATTAACGTTCAATAGCAGCAACGATCGCTGGTCAAGTGAATCCCAACCGAAAAGCTGCTGCTGTGTGGATCAGAATATCTGCCGCTCCTTTGTGGAAGTGTTTCGGAGGCCAAGAGGATTCTTCAAAATCATGACGACTGTGATGCAAAAGATAAGATGAATTTTAATTCGTTTCTTTAAGAAAGCTGCAAAACGCGTTCTGATAGTAACCGCTCTGGGTCACCTAGTGGAACCGGAAAATTGTCATAAATCTAAAATTATTACAGTTAAGATACATGCATCAAAATAACGGATATAGATATTAAATTCACCGAAATGGCAAATAACCCCCAAAAAGTTCTCATTTCACAATTAATAACCATTCTTCACAAGGTCATATTTATTTCTAGCAAACAATTAAGCTACATTTTTATATATGCGAAAGCACGGGAAGTCCATTTTAGGACCTTTACTTCGTTACGAGATCAACTGTTGGTAATCGAGATTTCATGTGTTCTTTCCCTCGAGTTTTCAGCAAAGGAAAGGTTTTGGTGGGTGTTTTTCGTGATCCTGATTTGCCTACTTGTTTTTTTTTAGCGAGAGAGAGAAAAGAGAGAGAGAATGTATACTTTTTGTTGCATAAACTCGTGAAAATTGCTGCGTGAAAAAAATTGCTGCTACTCGCTGAAAACTGACGTTGCAGTTTTGTCTCGCTAACATTGGAAGCAATATCACACGATTTAAGAGTTAAACGGTTGTATTTTCGAGGCCCTTGATGTGCTTCGTTAAAGGATATTCCTAAACTTTATGCTACTGCCACTTTGTCCGCAGGTGCTGGGCACTGTCTTGCCTTTCCATCCGTTGGAGCATCTGTTTTTTTTTTGTTTGTTGTTGCAATACTTATGTGAATTTCCAACTAACTGGAACATAATTTTTCAGAAATGGCCGGTCAAGAACATCACTAAATCGCACAAAATGCAGTGAAAAGAGAGCATATTTATGGCAACAGGGCTAGACTGAAGACTTCAGAAAGGTAGATGTTCACTACTAGAAATCTTTTGATTTATTTTTTCCTTATAGTATTGACAAGTAATTAGACATAGCGTAAGGAATTTTATTTTCTTAGTTAAACGTCTGGATCGCCCAGAGCCAATACTGGAATCCTTTTTTCTTCGCTTGGTTATATGTTGTAAAACACCACCTTTTCCTTTGCTGTACTTGTTGCTGATAATACACACACACACACACACACACACACACACACACACACACACACACACATATATATATATATATATATATATATATATATATATATATATATATATATATATATATAGATATATATATATATATATATATATATATATATATATATATATATATATATATATATATATATATATATAGATATATATATATATATATATATATATATATATATATATATATATATATATATATACTATGTATGTGTGCGTGTGTTTGTGAGTGGCGTGCGAGGTGCGTGTGAAATAAGAACTTGGATCTCAGATAAAAACAAAATGGAAGGCGCTATCCAATAAGATATTAGTCATTCGTTGGTGGCGTGAGTAACCTGAAAAATTTGTTAAGTTTGACAATGCATGTGGAGAATGTGAGAGGGCCATTAAGATTTGAAGAACAGAAAGACAAGAGAAATTGATAGGATTATATGTAAATATTGTGGTACAAAGGTAAACAAAATTGCCACATCGGGAGTTTGACTTGAGTGTGTAGGTAGGTATGGACGAGTAAAAAGTTCTAACGGAAAGGTAAAGGGAATTATTCTTCCGTTTCAAGATTGTAAGAATATAGTGTCATAACCCTCACTAACGCTTCCTAAAAACGCTTCCAAATTGTACACTTTCTACACAAACTCATCGTCCTAAATTCTTTTCATTTGACGAATGACATATACACATTCTAATCCATCCTTTCACTTAGTAGAACCTTTCTGCAATGCCAATATCACTGCATTCCACTAAATGAAAGCTGGCTAAAATATTCCATCAATTATTTTTCCACATTTACTTTCACATAGACTTCAAATCACTCGATATATACGTATATATATATATATATATATATATATATATATATATATATATATATATATATATATATATATATATATGTATGTATGTATGCATGTATACACACACACACACACACACACACACACATATATATATATATATATATATATATATATATATATATATATATTATATATATAAATATATATATATATAGATATATATTATATATATATAGATATATATATATATATATATATATATATATAATATGTATGTATATATAAATGGGGAGTTTAGATGAGGTTAGGAACAGGTTATTGGTATAACAACCCCTTTAAGACTTGCTGAGAAACAGACACTCTACCTCACCAGGCCTTTGAAGCAATATATTACATACATACGCATATTAATGAGTGTATTTAACGTGAAAAAGACATCCTTCAAGAATCTTTACAAGAGACTGACCGTACTTGGACTGGCAAGCTATTCTGTTTATTGCCATCAAAATGTATAAGATAAGGGAATATTCGAGAGCTATAGAAAGGAGTTAGTCTTGTGGAATTACTTGTGCTACGACATTTTCTTTGGAAACGAGTGGTTGTAGGGAACTATGAACCTACATATTACGTACTTTATGTAGAGAGAACCTACATTTTTTGCATAGGCAACTAATCGAAAGAATGGACTAAAGGACGCTTAGTTAATTAAACCGTGGTCTCTGAGAGAGGGTGTCGGACACAAAGTCTAGTTTTGATAAATTTCCTTGTTGATAAGAATGACTCACCAGGTGTGGTAGCTGTCTGTGAAAACTGCAAAAAGTAGATATAAGGATATTTGTATTCTTATGTATTTATAAATAGGGCTATATCGTCACTATTTCAGAATTTCTTATCATTAATATTGTTATCCATTCACTGCACAGTTACTTACTGACTGATTAGCCCTAATTCATGAGAAAAGTGCCCTCCTCTGGTTATCCAGATTAATGGGTTAATTTTAACTATCGATTAGCAACTTGATAATTTTTCCTTATGTCATCTCTGGTCTCGAAAATTATCCAGTTCCAGTTGTGCAAACACTACCATTACTCTTTACTAGCAATTTACCAATCCTTACTAAAGCATACTCATCTCCTGCTTCATATAAGTGACTCACTACTAGTGTTTTTTTTTAACTAATATGTCATCAATGTTTTTTTTGTTTTAACTATTATGTCATCGATAAGTCATATGTATACAGAAATTATGTTTGATAAATACGTAAAATAACTAATTCTACGGGCATAATCAGCCCCGTTTCACGAGCAGTACCAGCTCTGTTTCAGGGAATCCCTTCTCACCCCCGCCCACTTCGGAGGACGCGAGAGGTAGGATGAAACTCCATTATAAAACCATCTTAGGGGTCCCCACTATAACCTTGTCAAGTTTCATGCACATCGGGACCAGTCGTTTGGCCGTGATTGAATGACGGAACGGACGGAGGACGGGCGGACGGACGGGCGGACAGACATAAAGTTCATTATAGTGTATTAAGATATAGATATTATTAAATGAAATTTCCTTCTACTTCACGAGAGACAACCATCGGTCCCTTATTCTGAGTTAATGAAAACAAGCGAGAGACAAAGTATTTTTGATTAAAGAGATGCTTTGTGTTTTGTCTAGAATAGGAATATGAGCTATATCATTCGACTGGGCTTTTATAAAAACATTCAGATAAAGGGCAATCAACCGAGAATACAAAAGGAGAAAGAAAAAAACCTCTCCAACTTTTGTTAGCGGATTTCCTTAACGTTCCTTTCTGGTCATCCTCATACCATTCACATCCCCAATCCACATCCCACATCACCCATAAAATAAAGTCACTCGGGAGACCAGATGCCAAATCTTCTGTTGTGATATCGTTAAATATAATTCATAAATATTCGATCTGAATCATTTTCTTTCCTGTAGTCCACAAACTGATCCAACTGAATAGAAATATGTGCCATTATATTATTGGAGGGAATAGAAAGTAGGTGATCATTTTACTTTTTATTATCAAAGATCTCAAATTGAAAAAATAAAAGCATGTCAGAGCCGCTACTACGTAGATATTAGGCGGACTTTTCTCAGAGTTCGTTCTGTACTTAGCACAAAAATGTTTATGCGTCAGCACACAAAGCTTTGTTGGTCAAGCTGTTAAAGTTCTGCTGCGTGAAATTCTTTCAAGAATATCTTGAATAAAAAATTACATTATTCTCTCGAAGCTTATTCTTATAATATCTACTCCAAGTCCTCAATTTATTCGCTTCCCTTCTTAACCAGCTGATAAAACCTTTTTTTTTTGTTCCATGACACAACACAAACCCACAGAGAGAGAGAGAGAGAGAAGAGAGAAGGAGATGAGAGAGAGAGAGAGAGAGAGAGAGAGAGAGAGATCCTTTTGGCAATATAATGTTCCTTCAGTGTAGCCTCTGGAGCCTCCAGAAAATAAAAGGCAAAAGAAAAATTGACGATTCTTCGAGAAAGATTTTGAACCGATCATGAAAATTTATGAGTCAGTAAATCCGTTGAGAGGATCTTATGTATTCATATATTTAGTCACGTTCTTAATATATCTGTGTATGTGTATCAAATGTTAAGCTAAATAGAATTACATTATGATAAAAGATTTGCCTAATCAAGAATTCCATTCTACCTTTACTTATCAAGAGCTCTCTTCAAGACAGTAGATAGTAGAAGAGTGCACACAAGTTCCAAGGCTTTTACGAAGCCCAAACTTTAATTCTGATAGCACACGCCTTAGAGAGCAACTTCTAAAAAACCTTGGATAAACATGGAGTAATTGAAACTCGACTTATATTCTGAGAAGCATGTAAGCGCGTGATCAAAAAATAAGAAAAAAAATACTGGCCTTCGATAATTACGTAGTAATGTTATATATTTACTAAGAGACGTGCCTTATTTCGTTGAATACTTTGCCATTGTTTGTACTCTTCCTCAACCGCAGGCTCTCTGTCTCTCTCTCTCTCTCTATCATGTGGGGAGTTAGGTGATGAAAATTATTCAAGGCATTTTAAGGAAAACATAAAATAAATTTGCTCTATTATCTACTACATTCTTGCTTCAATTCACTGAACGAAATTTGGAAGATCTTCCAAAACGCCCGTTTCACTTCAAAACTGAATATTTCGGTATCATCAGCATTCATTTGCATGAACGCAATGAAAACCAAATTTGGCAATCGGAGCGTGTTCATGGAAGCGACTCTTGGTTTTTATTTATATAGACTTTTTGGAACTATGCCAAGCACTGGGGCAACTAAGGCCATTCAGCGCCGAAAACGGAAATTGACAATAATAGGATAGAAAGGTGTACAAGAGGAAAACCTCGCAGTTGCGCTATGAAACAATTGTTAGAAGAGGGTGGACAGTATGATTGAAGAAAGAATTTGAACGGAGGTACAGTAAAAGGAATGAAAGTAGTTGCAGCTAGGGGCCAAAGGGACGCCGCAAAGAACCATTAAGTAATGCCCTCATTGTACCGAATGAGGTGCGCTGACGACACTAACCCCCTACGGAGGCGACTCTTGGAATCAGAGTTCGATTGTATGAGTGATGTTCGTCAAGCGAATCTCAATGGAATTTCTGCTCTTGTATGAGTAAAATTTCTGCAGCCTTTGTATAAAATATTCAGAAGAGGAAAACTAATGATGCTTTTAAAAACAACTTTTGCAATTCAGTGACCATCGCCATAAATCATCTCGCGCAACCGCAGTATTTTTCTACATTAGCAAAATTAATGCTATACACATTAAAAAACAAGTGACATACAAGAAAATT
>NC_087207.1:42295349-42318371 GCF_015104395.2 Macrobrachium nipponense
TCTGTGTGGCGGAGTGGTGGCGAGGAGTGTTTGTGAGGCGTCTCAATATGTCATTGTGAACAACAGTGATACTGTAGCAATACGAGCTGGAGAGCAGCTGTTTCAAGTTTCGGTGACAGAAGGCAAACCTCCCTGCAATCATGTTGCCAGTTACATATAGGTTACGGCGCCACTGTTCTACGTCTGCTGTATCGTTTAGGTCGCCCTTGATAATGTGACCCAAATGCGGAAATTCATCCATGAATTCCAGTCAATTATTTCCGAGGAAAATTTGTGATTCTGCAATATGCTTAAGCGATCTCGGGAGCAGCGACATACACTGGGTCTTGGTTTCGTTGTTTATAGTTGTTTCATTGACAGTGCATCCGATTGGCAGTGAGTTCAGTTTGACATTCAAGGCATTTGTGTACGTATTAAACAGGTATGGAGAGAGAATTCCCCCTTGCCGAAGCCCGTTTAGGGAGCCGAAGGTGTACGACAATACGTTACCCCATTTGACACAGAATTGCTATGTGGAGAACCAGCAATATAAAATGCCAATTAAATACAGAGGTGTGCCTCCTATATGCAGCTTCAGGAAGAGCTTCAGGTAGTTTACTCTGTCAAATGCCCTTCTCATGTCCACAAAACATAGGAAAACAGGAGAGGCTGACGATAGGTAATAGTTCAGCAATTCTTTCAGTATGTAGATGTAGGTGTCGGTTGAGTGGTTAGCTTTAAATCCGAACTGGTTGTCAGTGGTGTGTAGGAAGGGGAGAAGTCTCACTAGAAGAAACGACTCAAGTATCTTCGACGCGGTCGATGTGATTACAACAATCGGCTGGTAATTGCCAGGGTCAGCTGCATCCTTTAGCTTGTTTTTGATTAATGATATCAAGTGAACTAAGAGTAGGGAGTCAGAAAGAAACTGGTGAATTATACACGCATTGAAAAGGGCAGCTATTAAAATGTACATTTATTGGATGGCAGAATTTGAAAGTTTTTGCAGGAAGACCATCCCAGTCGGGCGATTTATGGTATTGCTGATGTTACCTGGCGTAATAAGATCTGCAAAATGAAATTGAATGTTATCAGTAAGGAGGTTATCTACATCCCTTCGGGAGTCTTGATCGTTTATGCAATTCAGGATATTGCTGAAGTGATCGCCCCACATACTTGCGATAGCCTCGTCACCGACTGCTTCCCCTACTCTCTGTGACAGCCTTTAGTTTTGGGATTTAAGGACTGGATATCTTTCCAAAGACGAGGATAATCACCGGTATATTACGAGAATTACCTTGACGAAATCTAAAGGTACCCCTGCCCAAAGCAAGCATAGCGGAAATTATGTTTGAATAGAATTCATTCAGATCCCTCCTGTGGTGGTCATTTCTACAATTTGCATTAGTACAAAGTAAGGCGTCTGCCGGTTGAACTATTGACCCCAACTTGTTTTCCGTGGTCGCCCTAAAGTATCTGGTTTTCTGTTGGTTTTTAAAATCCCAGTTTACAGCTGGTGGGCGGTCAGTTAGGGGGTTCACGGTAGGGAGGGATGGGGTACTGAATGACACCTGGGATGGGATGTGATCATAACCCGTTGCAAGATCTTAGTGAATATTTGCAGGTCATAATAGAATCATGGAGTTGAGATGTGAAGTAATTTGGAGAGCACGATTTCGACAGAAGCGTGTAAGTTCATTATAAAATTTTGTGGGGCGAGAATTAAGGTCCCCGATTATACAGATATGATCAGCAGGAGAATCGTGAATAATACTGTGTATCTCACCTAGGATCATGCAGAATTGATCAAAATTATTGTTATTTTCCCAGGGCATATAAACATAATTATTAGGATTTTAGAGTCCACTACTGTCACCTGAAGCCCCAGCAATCTATCACTCCTGAAGGTCTTCACATTTACCATGTTGTCTAACGATTTGTAGCACAGGAAGGAAAGGCCCGCTTTTGGGCGACCGACTACGATTTGATCTGTAACTTGCATCGATGAAGTCGAGAAGGCTCTGAAGTCTCCATGTATTGAATCGCAGATGACAAGGTCAAGTGGTCAGAGGAGCCTTTCTTGTAATGCAATGATACTTTGAAGTTTTTGCAGAACATGTTTCGGAGAGGAATGTTCCTCTTGAGGCCATAAATGTTCCAAGAAATTATAGCTAATGTTTCCATGGCTACTTGCGGTGGAATTGACCTTGGCTGGAGTGTGAGTAAGTTCCTCTTGGGGGTGGGGGGGGTGGCGGCGGCTTGGGCCCGGGTTAGGTTATATCTTGAAACTATTACATTAAGTCCGAAATTCTCGCCTTTAAGAACATCGAGGTGTTGATATAGGCAGGTAATCCTGTAAACCACTATATATTTACTTTTGCATGGGAGTTCGAGGGAGATAAGAGGGTCGCGTAAGCCTTTCAATGTCTTGCTCTTCTTTAGATAATACGTTATGTTTAAAATTGACTTAATCACTATAAGAAAACAGGAAATGCCTTATGCCCCGGCAAGTTCTGAAATAACTATAACATTAATCATGAACTAAAGGGCAGTAATAACCAAATGAAAAGCAAAGTGCTTCAAGAGTGGAGTGTATTTAGAATGGAACTACGTGCTTTTGATGAGCCCTCTGTATGTATAAATGGAGCTGCTAAACATTTGTATGGTTTAAGCGCGAAAGCTTCATCCATAATCCTGCGGTTAAATGATGAATGTGGGGCCAGAGAGAGAGAGAGAGAGAGAGAGAGAGAGAGAGAGAGAGAGCAGCAAATAATTTTTACATTTCCACTAATCTTGGAAAATTACACTCTCCGTGTAACGTTGCTGAGAATACACTACTAGGCTTCTAGGTTAGCGCATCCATTCTGCTCTCTCTGAAAAACCTCAAGTTCGCTTACTTATTGCCCCAACGATTGTTGATTAAGACGGGAGGAGGTTCAATAAATGGGGAATTTCACTTCAATTGAACTTCTTCCTGCATAGAGACTGGTCTCTTTCCACACTAAATTTAAAGTCTGCTCGAAGTTTCATTGATATATATATATATCTGGTCAACAACAAAAATTTGCTGTCTGTGTTTTTTCAGCTGATTTAGGACGAATCCGATGCGCTGAATCCAAAAACTCACATTGTTTTGCTCAGTCAGTCAAGTTTTTGAGCTGTGGCCACATGTTGTATTTTTACGTTTTTTGTTCACATGTACGCTTGTTTGGAGCATTTTAGAAGAAGTTGGTGGGGGGTTAAAATGCTATGTCGAATATTTTTTTTTATTGGAAATTATTATTTTAATGACAAGAAGTATTCAGGTCCGATAGTTCTGGGTGATTATGTCGAAAAGTCTACTAAAAACCTCGAAATCTTTCAAAAAAATTGGTGCAGCAAAGCATAAAGTTGGTGGATCAAAACTAACTTAATGGGGCAGCCGCCCCACGAAGTGTATAGGAAGTTCCACCAGCGCATGTACGGGTGTTTTCGCTTCATGTGTGTTGCGGAATATTTGCGTTGTCGTGCTGGTGGCGCCAAACACGGAACGCGGGTGGGCTGCAGTGGTTGTGTACAGTGGAAGTGGCAACTAAATGTGAAGCCCGCTGGTTGTAATTTTGTGATAATGATACAAAAAAAGCTGTATTTCTTGAAATAACGAACTCTGAAGAATGTACAATACCTACATGCGCCAACTTATGACTAATTTGTACATATTTGTTTTGCAGGTGAATGGAGATGGCTTCGGCCAGAAGATCGTGCAGAAATAAGCCCGGCGTGTTCTGCTACATATGTGGAGATACACCATTGCTCCTAATAGGAAGCCAGTCACAAGTTTCATAAAGCGTGCTTACCATGCTTATTTGGGTATTAAACTTGGTGACCAGGATTAAGCTTGGGCGCCACACATGGTGTGCAAGGTATGCACCGAGACTCTACGTGGGTGGGTGGACCAATTGCAAGAGGAGTCTGAAATTTTGGAATTCACCATGGGTGGTTTGGAGGGAGCCGACTAAAAACCATGTCACTGACTGCTACTTCTGCGCTGTTGATGTGACTGGGATCAACAGAAAGAACCGGGGCAGCCTCAAGTATCCTGATCTTCAATCAGCACGTCGTCCTGTAGCTCATTGTGACGAAATTCCAGTGCCTATCTTCGGAAAAATTTTCTTGACATTAGTGACGAAGATGCCTCCAGTATTGAAGGACATGAAGAAGAAGAAGAAGAAGAAGAAGAAGAAGAAGAAGAAGAAGTGGTTCTTGAAGATGATGCTCCACATCCACTTTCCCAAAAGGATTGAATGATCTAGTTCGTGACCTCAGCTTGTCAAAAGGACTCTGCCGAACTTTTGGCAATCCAGACTGAAGGAAAAAAACTCCTCTCTGAGTGCTCGCATCAGCTTCTTCCGCAGCAGGCATCAAGAGTACCTCCATTTTTTTTTTCTCTGAAGAGAAGGACTTGGTGTACTCTGCAGATATTGCGCAGCTTCTGCTCAAGCTTGGAGTGCCACAGTACGAACCCCAAAGATTGGAGACTGTTCATTGACAGCAGCAAGCGATCACTGAAATGTGTTCTGCTACACAAACAGCAACCAGTTTGCCTCTATACCCCTGGCTCACTCGACTACACTTAAGGAGAAGTATGAAGCGGTGAAGTATGTGCTGGAGAAAATGGTTATGGTCAGCATAAGTGGTTTATTTTGTGTTGACCTGAAGATGGTGAACTTTTTGTTGGGACAATAGTCTGGCTTCACCAAGTACCCATGTTTTCTGTGCATGTGGGATAGTAGGGACCGTGCTCAGCGTTACACGAAGAAGGACTGGCCTGTGCGGGAGGAATTGGTGCCTTGCAAAGAAAGAACGTCATCAACGACCCTTTGGTGGACAGAGACAGAATACTCTTCCCCACCGCTGCACATCAAGCTCGGCTTAATCAAGCAGTTCACCAGGCTCTGGACAGGCGGATGGTGACTGCTTCAACTTACTTGTGCCAGGCTTTTCCAGGATTGACCATGGAGAAGTTGAAAGCTGGCATCTTTGACGGTCCTCAGATCCGTCAGCTCATCAGAGATCCAGAGTTCGAAAACTCAATGAACGAAGTGGAACTGGAAGCATGGAAGGCATTTGTTTTGGTAGTGAAGAACTTTCTTGGCAACAATAAGGCCAGAAAACTACGCAGAACTTGTCAACAACATGCTGACTGCTTTCGGAAACCTGGGCTGCAACATGAGCGTCAAGATGCACTAACTATTTTCACATATGGACCGGTTTTCCTGAGAACCTGGGTTCAATGAGTAACGAGCAGGGAGAGATTCCATCAGGACATGAAAGAGATGGAGACCAGGTATCAGGGTCGCTGGGACGCAGTCATGATGGCTGACTACTGTTGGACTCTGAAGAGAGACCTCCCTGCCGCTGAGCATTCCAGGAGTTCGAAGAAACGGAAGTTCAAGCCCTGAAGTTTGAAAAAAAAAATGGTGAAGCAACATGCAATTTACGTGTACTTACCTTTATCAATGCCCACCATTCAGTTTACAGTAATCGATGTTTCTATCAGGTAATCAATATATGTTGTTGTAAAAACATTTTTTTCTCTTAAAAAAAACATATTTAGGATGATATGTGTTGACAAAAATGGAATGTCAGCTGATAATGCCACAAAAATTGTAATCGATTTTGTCACAAGATCTGATTTTTTTCAAATCAACTTAGCACAAAAAAACCAAAAACCTGACTGATGGAGAGAAACGGATGCCATTTCCTGATTCAGCCGTGCAAAAATACCCTAAATCAGTTGTAGAAATCTAGACAACATTAAAAAAGTAAAAAATTGTTGCCCAGTGAATTAATTATTCATGGTGATTTATCAATTTTTGTTATTTTAACGTTTATTTCTTTATTCACCTGCTAAGGTGTACACAAGTTTTAATTATTATTATTGTCTTTTTTTTATTGGCAGATTCAAAGTTCTTCTTTCACGTAAATTTTTAGCATAATAAATTTAGTTTTCTTCGTTTTCCTGCGCGCGTGAGAGAGAGAGAGAGAGAGAGAGAGAGAGAGAGAGAGAGAGAGAGAGAGAGAGAGAGGAGCTCAGCTTGGCATTACAAATTAAATGCTTTAGCAAAATTGAACATACATTTTATTTTCCTATGCAATAGGATTTTAACACTTCTATCATTTCTGTTCGTTTTTTACTACAATCACGTAAGATCGTGTGCATGCTTGCAAGCTTAAAAAAATTTCATTGCTTCTTCCCTTGACACCTATACCAGATTAGGTCCTGTCTTTTTTATAGAAGGGGAAAATATTTTGCGACCTTCACAGTGTTAAACGCTGACAACACTCATTTGATAGGGAACGATCCTACGACAGATTTTTCGGTAAAGCTTAGAACGAAAGGAAATGTGTGCAAAAGAGGCACAGTTAATCTGGGCAGCTAATATGACGAAAAGCAAAATACTATGAATGGAATGAATTTATACCAAATTAACCTTAGTTCGAATAAAAAACAAAATCTTTACTTAATGAAATTAAAAGCTATTATGCCAAACCGTCAATTTTTGCGCCTAAGCAGTATTACTGCAAGTTAGTCAGTAAACAATCTACCAACACATCATCCAGGAATGCGCTGACTTTTTTACTTTCTATTTAGCTGAAGAAATAAAGTGTTGTTACTTAGCCAATGAGAACATTCCTTCAGAATAAGTCAGAGGGATGACGGATATGAAGAAGTCGAATCATGAAAAAACTAAAACGTCTTGTAGATTCCATCACCTAAATACAGGGTTCACAGTAGGTAACACATATCCCTAATAGCAACGCGTCCTTTGTTGAAAGATTCCAACATCTCACACCAAATTCACAGCAGAGATCCAATACCTAGTACACCGAGAGAAAACGCAATTCTGTGTTGGGTATCTATCTATCTATCTATCTATCTCTATCTATCTATCTGTATATATATATATATATATATATATATATATATATATATATATATATATATATATATATATATATATATATATTATTATATATATATAACTGTATATCGAATCCCCCTGCGCAGGAGGCTCATATTTGACTTAACAATGAGATGGCGAACGTAACATACTAGAATAATTAATAAGGCTTTTGTTCGTGTTCCATTATATTAAATTTTCCATTATATTATTCATGTAACCATACATCTACGTTTTCCAGTTTTGTATCTCAATCCCTGGAGAACCTTATTTCTACCTGCCTCAAGGAATTATCTAAGGGAATACAAATATAAAGATTATTGGTAAAATCGTACTCTGTTCTCCCTCCAGTGTTTAAACCATGTGATTGAAAGGCCACTTTACAATGCCAATCCAGTATTCTTTCGTACCCCAAACGATAGGGCAAAAGAAAGAACAATCAGTCAAATCAAATTCCTTTCCTTGAATGGCATTTAGAAGATTAGTGAGACGTTAGGGAGAGACAACCCTTTCGCCTTTCGTTATAAAAATACCATTGGTTCATCTACCGTTAATGGTCAGTGGAGTAAAATGACTTTAGCCATTGCAGATCCAAAACGAAAATAAAAATATTCTAAAGAGAACTTAATTATTGAACAGTAGGACACAAACATCCAAATTCTGCCATTGGGAAGCGATACACGCTGTTTGTGTGAAAACAAATAACATGACGCTCCAAAGGATTTGGGATCTGGATTGGATAAATAATGTTTTCTTCGAATAGACTTCAAGAAAGATTGGTGTCCGTTACCGTCGGGACTGGAACCTTCCTGTATACAACAGAAGTATATATATATATATATATATATATATATATATATATATATATATATATATATATATATATATATACATATATATATACATACATATATACATATATATATACATATATATACTATATATATATATATATATATATATATATATATATATATATATATATATATATATATTGTATATAGTATATTGTATATATATATATATATATATATATATATATATATATATATATATATAGTATTAATGAAACAGTATTGTGAATATAATATGAACACCATTGTGAATATAATTCATTATTTTACATATGCATAATCCATTTTGCTGTACTGTGGAGAGAAGACAAAATGTCAGATCAGGAGACCGAAAAACGAATGCGTCGGAACATTTTTGTAGTGGATGGCGCGATGTTAAAGATTGCTGTCTTATCTCAAGCCGCGACAAGGGCATTAGAAGTCGCATGTGTTTGTTCACGGGCGGAAGTAGGTACACTTCCGAATCTGGTTTTACTTAGATTTCATGGGTGGGGCTATTAGCTGTCCGTAATGATGCCGTCACGAACTTTTCAAATGTAATGAACTTGTTACATTTCAGTGACGTTATCTCAAGGGGAGTGTCTTGTGAAGAAAGTTTGTACATGAGTATGTACGTTTGTTATACCCTTTGGCGAGAAGCATCGATGAAATTTTTAGTACACTACGATTTAAGACTGATCCTAGGGCGTTGCAACCACAGGGACTGTGCAAAATGGACATAGAGGTGAGAATCGTTGAAAACTTTCGCTAATACTTTTCTTTTCAGGACTTTGAACTGTCTGGGGTGTCCCCTGTGCCGTGCAACTGCAGTGAAGCTTTTTCTCTAATGTTTGACTTAGCATTTCATTTGTGTGGACTCATTTATAAAATGCATTATTATTTCAGTCACGATGTATGTTAATGAGGACTGTGTTTCCTTTTGACAGAAACTGTTAGTCTATCGGCCTTTGTGAGCCGAACAATTACCAATTCTGGTAAGCCCCCATGTATATTACGAAATGGAGAGACTTGTACTATGTGACTTCTTTTTACTTTATGGAGAGAATATATTTTGGTTTGGAGAGAAAAATCTTATTTACTATTTTATTAATAGGTTTACTTCAGTTAACTAGGTCTGGTTTTAAACAGTCCGTTTTCTATGTATCTAGTTCAATTGACAAATCTTGGCTTCAGTTAGTTAAATTACTATAATTTTTCTGTTAGTTACTCTTACATATCCTTTATAATAAAGTTTATTTTTTGGTAAGTATGAATCTAATTTAACAACCTAAGGTAATTGTGGTTTGTGAGTTACATTGGAGTTGAGAGAGATAGAAAGAGAGAGAGAGAGAAGAGAGAGGAAGGGGGATGGAGGATACTGAAAACCGTCGCTCGTGTCATTGTTACCACTGTACCTCAAAGAAATAAGTTTTACACGTCGCGTCCCTTCGAGGTAAGTTTTACACGTTGCGGAAGTGCCCCCATAACCTATAGACCGTTCTAAGGGGGCTATTGGTCTCCCAACTTCTTCTCCCTCCCCAGTGCCTCCGGTGGAAGATAGATCTATGGTGATGATTACCAGCCCTCGTGATTTTCCCCAACCTATCTATCCCCCCCAACCCCCCATCGTGGATGCTGATGAGAGTGATCATGAGGGGTCTGGTGGCTGGCAGAAACATACAGGCAGAAAGATGAGAAGAACCTCTCATTTGGCCGCTGGACCAGAGCCCAACATTCGTGTTTTCCCTCGCCCGACACCTGAGAGGAGATGTCACATAGTAATTCACAATCTGTGCTCATTGGTGACGCTAAACGCCATAGTGGAGAGAGTCGAGTTTCTCACTGGCTCTGACCCACTCATCTCATGCAAAAGTAAACATAAAGTGGCTTACAGGATTACCTGCCTACTTCAACACCTCGACGTTCTTAAAGGCGAGAATTTCGGTCCTAATATATTAGTTTAAAGATATAACCTAATCCGGGACAAACCACCCCCAGGGGAACTTACTGACACTCCAACCAGGGTTGTTTCCACCGCAAGTGCCAGCCAAACGCCCACGGCGAGTGACTGCCCACTCCCCCTGGCTAACCCCCCCATCCACCCAAATGATCAGCACATTCATCTCCCATCTTCATGAGTAGCCATGGATACATTAAACATAATCTCTCCTAAACATGTTCTGCAAAAAACTTAAATGGCATCATTGCATTGCAAGACATGCTCCTCTGGCCACATGACCTTGTCATCTACGATTCAATAAATGAAGACTCCAGAACCTTCTTGACTTCATCAATGCAAGTTACAGATCAAATCATAGTCGGTCGCCCGAAAGGGGGACTTTCTTTCCTGTGGCACAAATCGTTAGACAATATGATAAAGGTGATGACCTACAGGAGTGACAGATTGCTGGGGCTTCAAATGACAGTAGGGGAACTCAAAATTCCAAATAATTAATGTTTATATGCTCTGGGAAAATCAATAACTTTGATCATTACTGCATGATCCTAGGGGAGTTGCACAGTATCATTCATGATTCTCCTGCTGATCATATTTGTATAATCGGGGACCTTAATTCTCACCCAACAGAACAATTTTATAATGAACTTACTCGCTTCTGTCAAAATCATGCTCTCCAAATTAGCGATGTAATGCTCCTCCCTCCCTCCTCCTATTATATGTACATAATAGAGCAGATGCAATTACAACTTCCTGGCTGGACCACTGCATCATATCCCCACAACTTCATGATTTCATTATGACCTACAATATTCACTACGATCTTGCAATGGGCTATGATCACATCCCATTACAGGTGTCATTCAGTACCCCATCCCTCCCTACCGTGAACCCCCTAAACTGACCGCCCCACCAGTGGTAAACTGGGATTTTAAAAAAACTAAAAGAAAACCAGATATTTTAGGGCGACCACAGAAAACCAGGTTGCAGTCAGTAGTTCAAAACCGGCAGACGCCCTTACTTTGTGCCAACACAAATTGTTAAAAATTACCACCACAGGAGGGATCTGAATGAATTTTATTCGAATATAATCTCCGCTATGCTTGCTTCGGGCAGGACTGCCTATAGATTTCAAGTAACTCTCATATATACCTTGATGGAATGACTTGGTTAAAGATCTGTATACATACTTACGAGAAATGTTTTACTCTGCCGCAGTTGAAACTTGCTTTTAAGCACTGCGGTTAAATGAAAACACAACAATAAGAGCTGATAAAATGTCTAGTAACTTAGAATCTGGTGATTATCCTCGTCTTTGGAAAGATATCCAGTCCTTAAATCCCAAAACTAAAAAGCAATCACAGAGAGTAGGGGAAGCAGTCTAAGAGAAGGCTACCACAAGTATGTGGGGCAATCACTTCAACAACATCCTGAATTGCATAAATGATTAAGATTCCCGAAGGGATGTAGATAACCTCCTTACTGACAACATTCAATTTCATTTTGCAGACCGTATTACGCCAGGTAATATCAGCGATGCCAATAAACAGCCTACCTAATGATAAACCGCCCGGCTTTGATAGTCTTCCTGCAGAGGCTTTCAAATTCGGCCAACCAATAATTACATTTTTGCTAGTTGCCCCACTATTCAATGCGTGCATAATTCACCAGTTTCTTTCTGACTCCCTACTCTTAGTTCACTTGATACCATTAATCAAAAACAAGCTAAAGGATGCAGCTGACCTCGCAACTACCGGCCGATTGCAATCACAATGATCGCATCAAAGATACTTAAGTCGGTTCTTCTAGTGAGACTTCTCCCCTTTCTACATACCACTGACAACCAGTTTGGGTTTAAAGCAAACCACTCAACTGACACCTGCATCTACATATTGAAAGAATTGTTTGACTACTACCTATCATCAGCCTCTCCTGTTTTCCTTTGCTTTGTAGATATAAGAAAAGCATTTGACAGAGTAAACCACCTGAAGTTCTTCCTGAAGCTGCATAAAGGGGCACACTCCTATATCTAATTGGCATTTTTACATTGCTGGTTCTCCACACAGCAATTCTGTGTCAAATATGGTAACGTGTTGTTTATACACCTTCGGCTCCCTAAACGGGCTTCGGCAAGTGGGGGCATTCTCTCTCCATACTTGTTTAATATGTACACAGATGCCTTGGGTGTCAAACTGAACTCACTCCCAATCGGATGCACTGTCAATTAAACAACTATAAACAACCTCTGTTACGCCGATGATATGGTTCTGATTTCCCCATCAGTGCAAGGTCTACAACGACTCATCGACACTTGTCGCCAATACGCAGAGGAATTTAATATAATTTACAATGACGTATCACTGTTGTGCACGATGACATTCTGAGACACCTCACAAACACTCCCTGCTACCACTCCGTCACACAGATGTTCATAGAAAACCACCTGGAGAATTTAAAAATCATTGTAAGGCGAACAATGTCCAGTCTGGTAACCCGAGTGAGAAACAGCAGCAACTCGCTCATACAAAGCATCCTAAGGAGTGAAGCAAGAAGGTCTAAATTGTGGGAAAAGATGGAAAAATGAGGCCTTTGTCCCCTAAAGGACTTAAAATATCTGTATTGGCAAGATGTCATCTGCAGATTCTATCATATTATGTTTATTGGTGATATTTTACTTTTTCATTATCATTGTCAATACTATAAAAGTTAAAAAAATTTTTGCATTCAATTTTCGTATTTAGCCCTCTGGACCTGACTACTCTAACCAACGTGATTCATATAGATAATTCGAGCTACAAATGTCCTTCAATATCCAATTCGCTCTACCTCGGAATTGATATATTTCCATATATGTACGAAGGGCAATTTTTAGTTGATAATGACGAAATTATTATCAACTAAAAATTCCTCTTCGGTACATATATGAAAATATATCTATTCCGAGGTAGAGCGAATTAGATATTAAAGGACATTTGTAACTCGAATGATCTATATGAATCACGGTGATGTGATTAATTATTACAAGCTACGTTGGGCAAACTTTCGAATTGGCTAACATGTTAGAGGGGGTTTCATATCGATTTTGATTACGAAAACACAGAGTTCGACGGTAAATTTGTAAGGCCAGATCTATATAAACTCATAGCCTCTCTGTTGGCCGACTTGATAACGCAACTAGGCCGTCCTGATTTTGTTCCATCCACTGGACGGTGGTTCGATCCCATGAGGGGACGGGGACAAAATTATTTTATCAACTAAAAATTCCCTTTCGGTACATATACGAAATATATAAATTCTGAGGTAGAACGAATTAGATATTAAATGAAATTTGTAGCTCGAATAACTATATGAATCACGGTGATGTGATAATTATTCATTACACGGCTACGTTGGTCAAACTTTCGAATTGGCTAGCATGGTAGAGGGGGGGTTTTCATATCGATTCTAATTACGAAAACAGAGTTTGACAGTGAATTTGTAAGGCCCAGAATCGATATAAACTTACAGCCTCTCTGTTGCTGACTTGATAACGTCATTAGGCCATCCTGATTTTGTTCCTGTCCACTGGACGGTGGTTCGATCCCATGAGGGGACGAAATTATTATCAACTAAAAATCCCCCGCCCCCTTCGGTACATATAATGAAAATATATCAATTCCGAGGTAGAGCGAATTAGATATTAAAGGACATTTGTAGCTCAAATGATATATATATATATATATATATATATATATATATATATATATATATATATATATATATATATATATATATATATATAATTATATGCTGGTACTTCCATAACCAATATATATTCTTTTTGACTGTATAAAATATTAGAAAAGAGTTTTGCAACAATATCAGATTCCTTAGTTTAGCTTAGAGTTATAGGATGTCTAAAGATGTATGTTCAGATTTCGCATAAACATAATTTAAAAGAGTATATAAACGTAGAATGAAATGAGAGAGATTAACTTTGTCCGTTCTAAGATAGAAATTGTTTTGGAAACCTGTCAGCACGTTTGATTAGAGATCTCGAGGTCTCTGTTGTGTTTTGGATATGTCAATCTTAATCAAACTTACTCGCTCGACTTCTGTCTTGATTGAATACGTGTCTTTGTTGAGCTTACAACGTCATGACTGGTTTGATACGCGTATGTCTTTGCCGATAGCACATGAAGATTTCACGATTTTTCTGTGAAGTTACGTCGTATTAGGAGCTCTAGAAAGATTGCATCATCTTTCGCATGCCCAAAAATGTTTTGTGCCAAATCCACTGTTCAGTTTTCGTAAGGAGAAGGATCCATTAGTCATTGAATCCTTGGCATTCAGACATCTCTCTCCTCTCTCTCTCTCTACATCTCTCTCTCTCTCTCTCTCTCTCTCTCCTTCGCTTTTTCCATATTTGATATTAACTTAACATAAATTGGTCACTCGTAACCTTTACATTTCAGATTTGAGATTTCTTAGAGTTATTTAGTATTATTTAGTGCTTTTGTGGAATCTGAACAAACATTGTACAAGTGTGTAAAGGTGCCTTTTATTTTTTCTTTTTGAAATATTGTGAATTGTGTGGTAAAGTAAAATTTTAAATTTATTAGTTGCAACTAATAGTTACAATGGTTTTGGTGAAACATTAAATTTTTACACATTGCAAATGTTGTGTTTTGTGTTTCATTTGACATGATTTTTTTTTTTTTTTTGCATTTATCCATTTTCCTGTTGAAATGTGTGTTTTTTATTTTATGTTCTGCGTGATTGATATTTTGCAATTTTGGTATTTTCCACATTTTTTTCTGTATTTTTCAATTGCATTCACAATTTGATTAACTTAGTTGTTTTGCTTAATCAATTTGGGAATTATATAAAATTTGCTTTGTTTTTCAAGTAACAGTACATTCCCAGTATAAGTTAATAATTATATGATTTGTAGGTATAGGAAAACATAGAGTGGTAATTGAGCTGTTTTCCTTCAATTTACTTGAAGTGAGTTAGAACCAGGGTAGTACTTAGACTTCTGAAATCAGGGAAATACTTAGACTTTTAATTTTAAAGTTGTTGATGGAGTGATGACCTTTAATTAATTTGATTATATATAGAATTACCTCACACCTGTTTTGATGAACTTAGTCTGATATCCTGCAATACTGGTAAGTGTTTAAGGGATCACTGTTGCCTTTAGAGTATTCAGTCGTTTAGTACCTGTGATTAAGGTTCAGGTGTCTGGCTGTTATGAGGTAACAATTAATGAATGGTAAGTGTAGTAACCAGATACTTGGCACTTTGGTCACATATATTAATGGTGCCCCAGACCAGGGAACGCAGATTCTATTATCACTCTAGTATATACTGGTGGTGTTAGGGATATATTTTGGTAGGAGAGTGACCATAGAGTTTTGTGTTGCATTATTGTATTATTGAATTGTAAGTTGATAACTTACAGAAAATGGCTCCGTTCAAGGTTCAGGAGTTTTTAAGCTGCCCCTTGCATCCAAGTGTTATCTAAAAACCACTCTGACTAGGGCGCAGTGGAGCACTTTAGCAGTGGCAGTGGTGGTTATCTGTCTACTAGTATGGTGAAGCACAAAATAAGATGTATTGCTATGGAATCATTGATAGACTCTGATAGAGTAACTGATGAAGATGAGTTAGAATTGGCTCAAGAGTTGTTGAATGTAGCGTGTGCTGATCTTATGAATAAGCAAGCAGAAAAGAAAGAGAAAAGTGATGCAGACTTAGAGCTTAGATGCATTGAAGCAGAAGAGAAGATTTGATTAAGCTGAAAATGCAAGCTGAAAGAGAAGACAGAGAGACAAGATTTGAACCCATTCATTGGATGATAATTTACACTTAATAGATTATGAAGCAATTTTTCTGAGATCATTAGTTAGTTATCTGTAATTGTCTTCAAGTTGTTAGTTTTTAAGAGCACCTGCATTGTAACTGTTAAGTTACATTGGTTGTTTAATCTTTAGTTATGTAACAAGAAAATTGTCAGATGTCGAAATTTTAGTATTTTTACTCTTTTGTGTGTGTGTCTTTTTATAGCTATGAAAAGCAGATCAGTGTTACTTGTATCGGATTCAAGTGATTACCTTTGTCATGGATCGTTCCATTCCTATAAAATATATGACTTTAAAGACAGAAAATAAAAGGACGGTTGAAAAAAAATACATTTAAAACCATAAACTTCGCTGCAGGAAGTATATGAAAAATAGTTAATTAATAGTAAAGATGATATTCTAACAATTTAGCACACAATATAAAATAATTAGATGACGAGAACTAAAGATCAGGGCCAGCTAACAGACATTGTGCATATACGAGACGGTGATTCACCTTGAACTTTACTCAGTCTTCCTAGGCACCTTACATCATAACCGAAATACTATATCAACATTGAGCAAAAATAATATATAAAAGATGTAAGCCGATAGAATTGGCCATTTGAATATAGACGCAACGATAATACTGGTAGTTGTCATGACCAGAAAATTGTGAGATTTTTCTTCCATCTTCCAGAGTACATAATCTGCAAAACATCGACTCGGAAAAATAATGCTATTAATATTATTCTTTGGCAACTGATTCTTTCGCCAATGATCCGAGTTATGCTTCTACTCTTTCTGCGACCCACATGAATAGTTTAGGGAGCCTATCCAAGTATATAGTCTTACAAACTATCTATCTTGCCACATGCCATGGTGTCCTAATTTATTATTGCTGCCATCTTGCCTCTAGTATCTTGGCTTTGGCCCTTAATACCATATAATCGTCTCCTCAACTCAAAATTTTACACAGCTTGCTATCTCACCTAGTATAACTATTGTTCATATGTCCTGCGTGAACATGAATGAGAGTAAAAACTTGATTAATGGCTGTACAGTTTGGAAAAAAGTAAGTATAAGTTAACATGAGCTCAATCACGTATACATGGATGCTGGAATGGGGAAACCCGTCCTTAATATAATTAAAAAAACGATAGGGTATATTGAGTGCAATGCACAGTAAAATGAAGCAAGCATAATAAATAGGGATAAGGAAAATAAAGTAATAATAAGCGATATCAGTTGGTTCAGTGAGAATGAAAAGGCAGCCCCTACAAGCCTGATACATCTTCCTTCACCCACAACCTGGCATGATAAGCCAGCTACTTTCAAGAATGCGGTTCCTCCAACACGAGTCTCAAGTGAAGTCAATCCCAAAAGACTGATCATAAAGAGAAGATGAATTCAATTCCACCAGTAGAGGCACTGGATAGGACTGCTTACAGAGAAGTATTAGGAACGGTGTCTGGAGGTCTATAAACTTGATCGAGCTACCAGACACCAATGCAGAAATGCACTCAGAGCTTCTGGATGAAGGCATTGCCATTTGCGGAAAAGTGTGAATAACAAAGGGTGGCTGTGATGGAGATTCATTTATTTATGGTTACTCAAACTGGCCTCTCAACACCTAGGTCACTGGTGTTGAGACGCCATTGATTTAGGTTAGGAACATTATATATATTAATACTACTTACGTAAGCTTATGGAACAAAGAAGGAAAATTTATCAACTTCCAAAATAATTCGAAAACATATTAAACATGCATATGAAAAAATACAACACAAACGAAGGACGGGAATTATGGTTGATATCACTAAAACTAATAACAATTAAACAAATGAATGTATATATGGCTGGTGTGGAATATGTAAACTTAATAAATGAAGAAAGCAAATAGACTCTGATATACTTAGGAGTGAAAGAGGGAAGCTGAGAGTCTATGTGATCATCACTTTGGCAGCATTCTGTTGCCTATCAGAACCTGTGACGCTGTCAACTGAGCTTGCACTGCCCTTTCAGACTCAGCCTCCTGAACGCTAATATTTGTGTTTCAAAAAGAAATTGCAATTCCTCAATGATACATACTTTGACCACACAATGACTGCTATTAAAGCCACATTCTATGTATATTAAGTGTAAGGACCCATTTATTTATTAATGCAGGCTTACTCATGAGGCCTGCGTTTAACATCTCCTGTGTCCTAGCATCCAATACAAAGTCCACCAATATTGGACACACGCCACAAGCCGCACAATTCGATAAACGAAAAACTAAATGTAAATGAGCACTTGTATCCCTTTTATGTATGGATATTTAGTCCAACACTTTAGCATGATCTTCAAATACCGATAAACTCCTCTAATTGGCCTGAAATTTCAAAATGGTGTGGCTATCAAATCTCATCTGAGTCGCAAAAATATAAAGAACACAGTAAGAGCAGTCACCTAGATACACTGTAAAGACAGTAATAAATACATAATTCAAACATACATGTGCACACACACACACATATATGTGAGCGGGCATTTATGTTAGTACAAGCAGGAAAACATTACTGCGGTCATCCGGTATATACCTTAGCAAGAGTACCGGAGGTGCATTTCATCTTCTATTCTTTTAGGGGAAGATGTAAACATTTTATATACAAGTTTACTTGCATCCACGACACAATATTCTGCGAAACATTTTCATCTTTATTCCAGAACATTCCATTCATTGTTCAATTTGTGATGATTGTCATATTACACGCGTAATACGAATTCTCGTTCTAAATCTCTTCCATGCGTATTTGAAGCATTGACTTTCATGTCTATTTTGCCGAGTGATGACTAACCAACGATAAGCTTATGGAACGTTTTTCTTCTACAGGAATCTTCTCAGTATCTGAGTGTACAATATTCCTTTATCGCCTCCTTTGCCGAGTGAAAACTTCTGATATCGCTCGTTTATTATAGCTTCCTCGATCCTTCCAGGGCTATAGAATGGCCCCGGGATCTGGAAGCCCTTAGGCTACGCATAAAAGACTTCCCATTAAAACATGAAAGCGGTTTTCTCTCAGTTTGGATTCCTTTTATGCAGAGGAACAGGAAACGCCACTTTGCCTCCTACTCACATCCCAGGAGTTGCAAGCGATCTCATTCTTCTGAACAGACCCATATCGATCAGCCTGCAGTCGAATACAGGTAGTCATCGCTATCTCTAGAGTTTTGTCTTTCTTTTCTACCTATTTACGTTTGCCCGAGGATAACAGTGCAATACGAACTGCTGGACTTACCGTGCTTGTTACAATGCCGAAAGTTTATGTCGCCTTGCTTTAGCGGGCCTTGTCAACAATTTAAGTTAAGGCTGGACTCTCAACCTAAGAAAAAGAAGGGTCGCTCATGTTGTTGCATAATCAATCGTTCCTGCATCTTTTCCTGACGAATGATCCGGCAATACATAAGGAAGAACCACAATCCTGTTTGTTTATTTCATTTCATACAACAGAAGTAATTTTCACAGGATTCGCTATACTTACTAAATTACATAACACAAATCAAAATAAAATGAACGTACCGAAGATTTCCACTACATGGAGAAAAAAAAAATTATCCCAAAAGTTCCTGCCCACGCCACTTATCAACCACTGAAAAGCTCAGTCTTTCAACAAATAAAAACAAAATAAAGTGATGAGTACTTGCACTGATTGGCACTCATCACGAGAATAGTGAATATAACTTTCGTTCTGCAAACCATGCAGTCCAGAAACTCGTTAAGCATATTATTGCGGATGTTTATTACTACTGATTTATTAGAAGGGAACAACTACTATATACTATATATATATATAATATATATATATATATATATATATATATATATATATATATATATATTTATATATACATATATATATATAATATATATATATATATATATATATATATATATATAGATATATATATATATATATAAGCGAATAGCACAGGAAAATGATGGTCAGAAATCCAAGTGCTTTCGCTCTTAACTAAGACATTGTCAGGAGCTAATGCATTAGCTCCTTGACCAATGTCCTTAGTAAAGACGAAAGCGCTTGGATTTCTGACTATCATTTTCCTGTGGTATTCGCTTATTCAATGAATTCACGTGCATCTGCTGTGATTATATATATATTATATATATATATATATATATATATATATATATATATATATATTATCTATATATACATAGATACATACATATTTTTAGCCAAGGCCACAGTACCGAGCGCTTTCGTGTTATTTCAACATATTTTTCGAGGTACAATATAGATATATTGTCACACGCTATTTAGTGACAGATAAAGCTTAGATATAGTAATATATATATATAGTATATATATATATATATATATATATATATATATATATATATGTAGATATATATATATGTGTGTGTATATATAGTATATATATATATATATATATATATATTATATATATATATTATATGATGTATATATATATATATTCTATATATAGTGATATATATACATATATATATATATATATATATATATATATATATCTATATATATATACATATATATATATATATATATATATATATATATATATATATATATATATATATATATATATATATATATATGGTATATATATAATATGTATATATGTATATATATAGTATATATATAGATATATATATATATATGATATATATATATATATATATATATATATAGAATATATATATATATATATATACTATATATATATATATATATATATTATATATATATATATATATATATAGTATATATTATATATATATAATGTGTGTGTGTGTGTGTGTGTGTGCGTAATGTAAGTAACCAATCACATTATAGATGATGGAAAAGAAGAAATACCAAACCAATTGGCTCTAGTAAACTTCGCAAGATCCGCTTACGATCCAAAGTATACTTAAAATGTGCGAAGCAAGTTGCAAGGAAGTGTCCATGTCCTAATTTTGAGAGATTGATGGAGCTCTCGCTACGCGATAGTCCTCGAAGTATCCCCCTCCCCCCCTCACTGTGTGTTGGAAATCATGAACACCAGAATAAACAGTATTGATTTACCTCTCATACTATTCAGTACCAGCCATGCCAGTTTCGGCAACGTTCACAAGGAAACACGAGAGATACGTATAAAATAGATAATTGCTTCGGTCGTTTCTTTTTTTACCCGACTTACTTACCTAAAATGTTATATTCCACTGTTTTTGATTATTAACTAAGATACCCTTTTAATGTTCTGGATAGCCTAATTAAAGTAAGAAAGATAATTTATAGCACTGATTCATCAGAATTATTAGAATGAAAATGTAAAAAAATAAATAATGTGCATTTTAAACAGTACATCAAAATAATTTCAAATATACTAATCACAAGAATTTAAGGAATTTATTACCTTCTATAGGAAAACAGCTTTCAAGTATTACATAATTTACAAATTCATTTACTGCTTTGTAATCCTACTTTCTCATAACTAATTTTATTTTTTTTAGGAATTTTATTATGTTTGGATATATGTTTTGAATATGTATGCATATTTAGATGCCCTTTTATATGCTGAAAAATTACGCACATCTAGAAGTATAATTAGATAAATGCTGATTCATTAGGAAAGAATTCATGGTAAAATTCAATGAGTAACGGTAATTAGCTTAGTTAAGATTAATATGAATGGCTTCGGATGAGTTGATATGAATGAACTGTGAATTTAAACTTTCAAACACGATTTATGTCCTTATTTGGCCTGGAGTACGCTGGAGGTCGCTTTATGCCATGTTAGTCTTACGGATATTACATATTTCATTAACAGTGATCATCGTTCTCTGCTGCATAATTTTGAAATCATAATTTTTGTTTTTCAAACCTAGTCTGCAGTTCCATGTTATTCCAGACGAATTTCTTTCATTTAATTTCTTTTTATGGAAAGAATGCTATTGACAGATGAGGAAGATCGTAGCGTGATTACGAGCGGCCTCAAATCACAGTCATAAATTCGGAAACTTTTGCACCAACGTCTTCTGTCATTTCAAGGAAGTTTACCGCTGGAGATTCTGTTCAACAATTTCCTCTTTTGATGCTCAGCAGAGTTTCGGGTCTTCTTTCATTTTTTCAAAGCATCATATGAAGGATATTGCAACTAGATATTAACAAAGAAATCACGAAAACTGATAAACACAATTAACAAATCATTACTATTATTGTATAAGGTACTAAACTACGGTAACTAAACATTTTGATATCTCTCTCTCTCTCTCTCTTAAAGATGAGAGAGAGAGACTGCAGTTATACTGATCCTAAATTGTCCCCCATATGCCCAAAGCAAGAAGGTCGCGTGTACAATACATCTCTCTAGGCTTCTGTGGCATCGTCCGAAAAATTTACTGGCACCGCTAACTGAATTTACTGGGCGTTGCAGAGCTATACATCTTGGAAAGCGACTTCTTGTTTTTTTATTCTTTGTGTTTCTCTCTTTTCTTCCGTTACTACTATATTATTCTTACATTCTTCATTTACATTTGGACAGTTAAAATTGAAACGCAATAAGTGCCGCTTACGCAAATAAAGCTCTGCTTCCATAAGGACAAACGAAATTATATAGTTAAACTACTTTCAGTTTTATAAAATTGGCTCCATTAAGTTCTAATTTTTTAAAAAAACTACAGTGCAATAACTCCTTAGAGCTCAACAAATAATATGATGATGATGTGTTTACTACAATATATATCCCCGACATCAGCCCCAATTAACTAAAAATGTGAAAATTCTAAGCCAAATGTGTGGTCACTAAAAGGTTATAATTGCATCAACAAAATTAGAATACTCTTTTCTTATTAAAGAACTTTCTTATCAATAAAAATTTTTTCAAGACCTAACTACATTAATCCGTGTTATACATACATACATACATATATATATATATATATATATATATATATATATATATATATATATATATATAAAATATATATATATGTGTGTGTGTGTGTGTGTGTGTATGTGTGTGTGTGTGTGTGTGTTCTGTGTGTGTGTGTGTGTATGTATTAGCTTGAAGCTGAAGCCAATAATATAGTCATAAATATCTCTTGCCAAAGACAGACTTAGCAAGTTATCCAACCACCACACCACCTGTCCCCCCCACCCCCCCCACCCCGCCCCCCCTTTTCTACCATTCCTAGTGAAACATACCAATGCATTTTCCAGTTTGCTTCAGGTTCACACTTTGCAAACAAACACACACCATTTGAGTTGTATAAAAAAAAAAAATTAAACCCTGCAAGAATGTTATTTCCGAATACGAAGAGAAAACATTTGAAGCAATCATATTTCGTTACATTCATCAGATCAGCAAGTGTTCCTTTGAGGCGCGAGAGTGAACCCTCCTCAGGGATATCTGAAAACAGCGGAATGCAGAACATCATACGTGCTCTTTGCAGGTCAGCATGC
>NC_087207.1:42318871-42338871 GCF_015104395.2 Macrobrachium nipponense
GTATTGCACAAGACTTGGTTTACAATGTCACTGGAGGAAAGTACTGGACTCCTAAACATCTTGGGCTTGCCCGCACTTTGCACCAGGTTACATGATCTAAAGAGCTTGCTCAACTATTTCACAAAGCTGGGCACATTATCAGTTACCGAACCTACTGCCGGTTGACACATCCCTGGCTGAGAGAGAGCACACTGAAAACAATGGATGCAGTCCCAGATTCATGTGTGGAACTGATTACCTACAACTGAGCTAAATGGTGTATAAAGGGTACGATGCAAATATAAGAAGTCCCAATTGCATTGTACAACAGCGTGCAAATGTAGCACATCTGATGAAGATTGTAGCAATATTGAAACCCAACAATACTCTGTATAACACACTGCCATTATGCCAACTCATCAGTTTGCAATCTGAAACTTTACTTTTCATATGCAATTTTGGTGTCAGGTAAAAATATTCGAGATACACGATATCAGCCTCATTAATAGTTGTGTACAGTTAATTATATGCTATTAATGATGATAATTTTCATTATGGTGATGTTCATGAGTCTCAGAAGACAATGATTGCTTTATGCCTTATTCCACAGGAACAATAATTTCATTTCATTTTAGAAAGTTATTCCAATGCGTTATCTAATGATGATGATTGATGATTGATTGGTGAGAGTGATCCTGTGATAATGATGGTTATGACGATGATGTCTGACATGTTGAACTGATTCCTGTGCCCTCATGTTTTGCTAATTTTGTCATGTAGTCATGTTCAAATGTGTTCTCAGCCATCTTGGATTTAGTTTTATTTTTTCGTTTGATTAAAAGGAAAGTAATATTAATAAAATAGCTTATGTACAATGGCTTTATAATAGGGTCTGAAAAGGTTGAATGATCGTCATAATGATATATGGATGAGGCCACAATTTAAAAGTTATGCCGTTTAGTTGAAGGCGTCCATCTAGGATTTGTATGTCTAGGAGGTGTCAACTCTCCTTTCATATATGTTATTTTGGTTTCGTTAAATATTTGTGATTTACTGCATCAGCTTCATTAATGATAGTTAGTGTTTAATGGGTTATGTGCTATTTGAAGATGACGATTTTCAACATGATGATGTTTGTGTGATTCAGGAGACAATGACAGCTTCATGTTTTATTCAACAAGAACAATTTAGTTTCATTTCGTTTTACAAATGATTCCAATGTGTTATTTAATGAAGATGAGTGATGAGGACTGTGATAATGATGGTCATGACGATGATGATGCCTGACCCAATAAACAAGTTAAAATGATTCTTGTACCATTAACATTTTGTTCACCTTGTCATGAAAGAATGTTAAATGACTTTTAATGTTTTTTGTTTAATAAGAGAAAAGTAATATCAATAAAATAACTAATTTTATAATGTCTTTATAATAGTATTTAATAAGGTTTTATGGCAGTCATATGATATATGGGTGTTAATGAAATGTTATGGTAGCGTGACCCTCCTTCCGAAAAAGTACTCTAACACGACCTGTAACCCAGGATAGACATTTGTCAAGAGCCAGCGTCCGTCGAAGCAATATCTGAAGACCTCCAATTTCCTCTCGAAGTAGAAGTTTCTCTCACGTCACAAATTAATGCCGTAATTTCCAATTTTCGTGAAGGTGGTCGTGCCACGGTAGAGGTGGCAGCCAGGTATTTCACTTATTAGTACTTTTGTCAATAAGTTCTCAAACCTGATATGAAGAGGGCTGCTGAATTTTAACAAAATAATTATTAGTTCTGCCTTTAGAGTAAAACAGGACTTTGAATTTATGGTGGAAAGAAGGCACATAACGTCGACAAAATGGTCAACTAGATTGGTCAAGTGTATACAAACTAGTATAGCAGACAGAATAAAAAATTTATTTCAACATGTAGTACACATTGTTATTCGTAAATGCTGCAAAGATAATATACCATTAATTAAAGACTGCTGAGAAAATAACCAAACTGCAGTTGCCATATCTACAAAACTTTATGGCTTAACCGGAGAAGAAATATAACCACCAAAACTGAATATTTTTACTTCTGCATACAGTACATATTGTACATAGTAAATGGTGTATAAATCATTTGACATTCTTGGCGGAGATCCGAGAAAACACGTTTTAAAGAGTACAGGGATTCCCATAAGAATGTACGGGTTTTTGCTATTGTTTACTTAAGAATGATCGCATAAGAATGGCGTCAGGCAGATGCACGTCACAGGACTGCTTTGGCCTGTTATTACGGTGTACCAATGTCTCACTCTCTATATCTATGTCGAAAGTTCCTTCCCTCGACCATATTACTGTTGTTGTTCCTATTTGACTCCGTTTGAAATATTATTACCCCGTTTGGGTGCCTCATTTGACTTCCACCCTCCGCAATAGGCGACATAAAGGGCAACTCACTTGATCAATTACCTAACCAGGTCTTCGCCCATTTACGTATTGGAATAAATCATTCTTGGAATTTTTCATAAAGTTCATTTGTAATCGAGTTCTGAAAAATGTCGGATGGCCCTTACTTAATGAAATGTCCTAAAATATGCGACAGGTTCAACTCATTATATTTCCAGCGCTGCTATGGGGCCTTTCAGGCCTGCTCAAACCTTTGTCTGCGTTAAAATATGCAAATATCATTTATTCCCGAATACGTTCTGCCCTGTCTCTGTTTGAAAGCAACTGTGCTGTCACTCATTAGACAATGCAGGACACTCGTTCGTGTATTTTCGTGTAAGTTGTGACTGTTTCTTAATAACCTTAGGTAAGGCAATTTGAACGCAATCAGGTATGAAGGTCTTCGTTAGTCGTTATTAAATTTCGAACAAAAGTGATAAAAAAAGGTACACTGGATTCTGTTTACATAATTACGAAATTATGAAACATTTATTCACAATGCGGTGTCAGTTTTCGATGCAAAGGCTGGGAACGCTTTTGTACAAATTACATAAGTTCATTTGCGAAATATCAGTTTGGTCTCTCACGAGAAGTATTGATGGAAAATTAACTTCTAAATTAATATGTTAATATCATTACTTTTATCCATTTTTCATTAAATAGATAAAAACTTCTTTCTTTGCCTAGCATAAACAGAAACAGGTTTTCGCTATTACATAAATATCAAAGCATATTACTATATTTTGCATTAATATATAAACAAATACTAGTCTGCTCTATCAGTAACCAGTAACAATAAACTCGTGTAGGATCATGGTGGATCAATCACTTCATATTTGAATCATATACAAAATAATAGCAATTAGCAATTTGGCTTTCCCTCTCTGAGGTAGGAGTTAAAAATTAGTTCAGCTTTCTTCTTGGAAGTGGAATGTGTTTCAGCAAACCCCAAAAGTAATCTGGATAAGGTTATGATACTTACAGCCCCCCCTAACAATGAACAGAAATATTCCTGAAAGGTTCCTGCAAGAAAGTGAAAAAAAAAATAATCTTAGAAGCCGAGTAATTAGTTCACAGATGAACGGCGAAATACCCTTGACTGTGCTGAACAGAATGCAGGAAATATTCTAATGGATTTTCGCTTATTCAGATCAAGACTTTTGTCTGTA
The DNA here is from genome assembly GCF_015104395.2 of Macrobrachium nipponense. Classification (NCBI taxonomy): domain Eukaryota; kingdom Metazoa; phylum Arthropoda; class Malacostraca; order Decapoda; family Palaemonidae; genus Macrobrachium; species Macrobrachium nipponense. The sequence goes on from NC_087207.1 coordinate 42,322,445, forward strand.
TATCTATTTTTTTTCATATTTATTTATTTAGGGCCAGATGATCGTGATTTCGTTTTAGGATGGCCCGCGTTCAAGACTCCTCCTCTGACCATAAAACCACAATAGTAAATGTACCTTTGCTGAGTATAGAGAGAGGAGAGAGAGAGAGAGAGAAAGGGGGGGGGGGGTGATCTTAGGTGGCTTGAGAAAGAGATGACAATAAGGAAATTCCTGCACAGAGGGTTCACCAGGATCGAGGTTGAACGAGTCAGGTACTGTTGTGCTGTTGTTCTCTGGATGGCAGGCCGCAACAATGGAGAAACAGCTTATCTTGGAGGGCAAAATAATGTTAGCGGCAATAATCTTGCGCATCTGCCTCGTGTAAATCCTTTCCTTGACAATAATCACATCGCAATTACGAGCGTAATCACCCTAATTGGGGCAACGGATTTCTGGGATCTTTACACGCAGGTTAGACCCTGAAATATTTTGGTATAAATGGCCGCAATACTAATTATAAAACAAAGGAAGCGTCTCCTCGCTCGGGTTTACGAAGAACTCAAGCGTGAATTAGGCGATGAAAAGAAACTGGAGGTAAAGAAAAACGAAGTGATCAATTATAGCCCAAAAACAAAAAACACACCACCAAAAACCTTCATCCGGAGATCATTAATTATCTCCTCTAGATGAAGTTATGGTAGTGTGGTGTAGGCGTTTGTGTCGCCAGAGAGGAAGAAGAACTTAATTGCACTCCAATAAAATCCCTCCCTCAACAAGAAAGGGATCATAAAGCCATCTTGAAACGGAGGAGGGAATGAAAAGGAAAGGCCGTTGATTGGGGTAATTCCCTTTTCCCACAATATTGTAAACAAGGGCGATATCAGAGGGAAAAACTCAGTTGAGAAAATCCTGAAGGGAAAATTCAGACGCAACCGGAATGGAAAAGGAGATTTCCCAGAAATGTGATTGGGAATGAAAGGAAAATATTTAGAGGATGGAAATAGGCAATTCTTTAAGACGAATTGGGTTCTATATGTATACGATATGCCAAACATTATTTAGATGAAGATGCTCAAAGCTGATTAAAAAATTCAGGTTTTGATTATAGTGATAAAGTATCAAAGAACTTCATTAGTATTAATTAGCCTAATTAGAATGACTTCTGTAAAATGCGTTTATCTGATGTAGAGTAGATTCCTCATCGAGTAATTTTTTTTTTTTTTTTTTTATTTCTCATATGAGCTGAATGAAGTGAAAATAAGGGCAACGTGAGTCTACTCAGTAACAAATCTCTCCGTTCTTTTTATGGAGAGACTCTGTTAACAAAATCCCTGAGGTGAGTGTCGCAGTCATCAACAACAAATTAGTATTTCATAGCCATGTATCCTACTTTGAATAAAAGCATCTTTGATAAGTCTGCAAGTCATATCCTGAGGTCGAAATCCCAATTTGAGGTTATCAAGTTTGGATCGATCCTACCCAACGCTGTCTACTATTTTGTGGTATTTTCTCGCAGTGATGAGAATAAAGTAAGTCGGGCCCCTTTCTAATTTCCCCCATATGAACCTATTTTATTATATTATTATTATTTTATTATTATTATTATTATTATTATTATTATTATTATTATTATTATTATTATTATTATTATTATTATTTAAATGCTAGATGTATATCTGGGACCAATTGCAGCTTTTACTGCTAGGATTACACGAGCGGTAGAGGATGTATGATTTTGATTATGTAGTGGACTACATCCCAGCTAAGAGGAATGTTGTTGCAGATATGATGTCTACACTACCTGGGGAAGGGAAAGAGAGACGTAAAAGACATAACCGACCAGAGTATCTGCGGACAGGATTGGTAGCAGCAGTGAGAGTAGCAATAGGATGGTGACTCGATGTTTGAAATGATTTGGTAGATGAAGGTTTGAAGGTGCGCTGCCTGGAAGCGTGAATGAGCTCAGAGCTGAAGCAATGAGGAAGTTTTGCAGGAGGCCTGGATGTTTGGGATGTCGAATGTGGAACGCTATCGAAAGAGTTTGAGAGCTATGATGTGTCCGGGAGTAGCCACATTTCAGTAAGCAAGAAGTATAAGGTTATTGTATTCGTACACGTTGGGGGTGAGAACCCTGTAGTGTATCGGTATGAGGGAGTGAAAGAGGGCAAGCGGTAGAACAGCTCTTACATGGCACCTACTACAAAATCAAAGAGAGAGAGAGAGAGAGAGAGAGAGAGAGAGAGAGAGAGAGAGCAAAATTAAAAGTGCCCTCTTTATTTTTAATGTGACTTTCTTAGAATAAACGCTAATAACACTTTTAATCAATGACTAGTTTTCTAAATGGCGACAAAAATGGAAAGGCCAGTGGAAAACTGCTTGATAATCTGCCGCCGCTTCTGGCCAGTCCCAACAGAAGAGAGTACAATTATCTAAAGCCTTTTCCTCACTCAGTGGATCCTTCTCACTGAAGGAAAACAGTTGGTTCCCGAAAATAGCTCTATTCCAGTAACAAAGAAGACAATTTCCTGTAACCCTCTTTTAGGCAGGAATTCCATTTAAACTACCGTGCAAGATATTTCAGTTAGAAAAAAGAAAAAAGTTAGCAACATCTTATACTATTAGGGAAGAGACTATTCATAATGCTATATCTCCTTAATAGCTAGATACACATATAGGTAGCTGGTGTTCTTGTTCTGTTTATAACAGCACATTATTGCCACTTTTAGTTTTTTTTCTGAATATAACACAAAAACTTCTGACGTCAGAGGTATAAGTCATATTCATATAGGACCAAATCATAATCATCATCAACCTCAAAACGTTAGAAAAATTTCTTATCGGAAATGTAAGAGAGAGAGAGAGAGAGAGAGAGAGAGAGAGAGAGAGAGAGAGAGAGAGAGCTTCTGAAGGATATGAGCAGGGAAATTCTTGTACCAGCCCCTGAGAGAGGCAATTATCTAAAGCCTTTCCCTCACGGGGGCTCAGTCTCAAAGGAGGGTGCAATTTGATGCTCCAGTGATTTGAAAAATAATGTGCAATGATAGAGTAATTGATATTCCAAAAGTATCCCTAATTTCCTTTATTACTTTCGTGTAAATTGGAGATTAAAACTACAATCATTATTAATTCTTCTCTCCTTCCTCTCCTCTCTCCTCCCTTCCTTCTCCTCTCCTTCTCCTTCTCTCTCTCCTTTCGCCATCCTCGGCAATCTCCCTCTCTCTCTTCTCTCTCTCTCTCAAACCCATATAAAAATAATGCACTTAACACTTTTAATTATACCAATATGAATTTGAATAGTTAAGTCCATTTCTGTGTATCTAGCCTCACAATTTTCTATTATTAGAAGAGAAAGGACCAATATTTATCCTGAAAGTCGAAAGTTTCATTTGCTAATCACGTATTAATTGATCTTGTGCATTTCTGAAAACCAAGTCTCTGCACTGAATTAACTGCTGGCTTCGAATGCATTTTTCATCTGTAATTGTAAGCAGCATTATATTCAAACGTTCATACCAGAATTGAAAGCTTGTTAGCAAGTCTGACAGATGGCAATACACTAGAATTTTACCTTCTCGTTATACACAAATACTCACAACAAAATAGAATGTTGGAAATAGTTCTTAAATCGTTTATTTCTTAGTAAAAGAGGAATTTCTTTAATCAGAAAGTAGTTAAACTTAGATGAAACAAATATAAAAATTTATCTCAAGTCTAGACACTATATTTCTCGAATAAGACTGCTGACTCGGTAAGCAACCCTCTTTGGTTTGACAGGATATCAGTTTCGTTAGCTACAATCATAAATCAGTTAAAATTTCTGTAAAAAGTACAATACTATAGAATAAAAAAAATATAAACAAATAAAATTTTGTTTTTATTAAAATGTACTATTGTGATGGTAATTGCTTCATAGCAAAGGAAGATAAAGGAAAGGAGAACGCATTTTTGAGAAGTTCGGCAGTAAGGAGGCATAGTGCCCGTGTTAGAGGGCGCCTGTCTTCGTGGTTGTTCTAGAATCGGCAGGAGTGGTTGTGGATCTCGTCGGGACGTGAGAAACGCCGCGATTTCTGATGCAACACCTCGTCTAGATTCATCTAAGAAGTTCTAGAAATCCCTGGAGTCGGTGACGTTCCCGCCGTGAGGCTCCGCCCCCAGAGTGCTGTATAAATACGACGAACGAACTTTGGAGAGCAGTGATCGTAGAAGAGAGAGAGATCGTAAAAGAGAGATCACCAGTTAGTCACAAAGAGCCACAGATCAGATTATCAGTGAGAGATCAGCAGCAGCAGAGATCTTCCGTGAGATACGAGAAAAAGGAACCGACGAAGTATCAATCAAAAGAAGTTGTTCGAGAGTTGGCTGGATATTGGTCTAGTTGTCTTCTGGTGTGGACGGCCGAGTTGTCTCTACGTTGAGCAGACTTCGGAGAAGAAAAGGGGAGAGTTCCTGCCTTAAGAATAGACTATTTTCTGCAATACGGAGGCAAGAGGACGACTGCAATTGCCGATCTACTTTCATGAAGCCACCTCTTCGAAGTGCCAAACTGTTTAGCAAGTATTCTTATTACCTCACTGTTTCCCCCAGTTCACGCAGTGTAAGATTCTTTCTGTTTATGTAAATAGGAGATACCATTCTGCATTTACCATTGTTAGTAAGCTTCTAAATAACACTTTGTTGTGTTAGTGTTTCTTTCTATATTCATATCCCCAGTTTCAACTGTTTGTGTTGATAAGTTTTTTTTTTTATTATTTCATATCGAACCTGAAGCGGACCTCCCTCAGAGGCCGTAACATTGTCTCTGAGATCTCACAGTCCGTAACAACTATAAAATGAAAAATACATTCTTGAGACAAACCAGGATTTTCTTACAATTAATCATGTGTAAAGAAATAAAAGGATGGGCGCCAAAAATTTAAGGAAATACTACAAGAGATAAAAAAATATATTTCTTTTCTTGGAGCATTTCCTTCCATGTTTGACACCCAAGCTTTTATTTTAGACATTAATTTTAAGAAAATCCTGGTGTCTCTCAAAAAATTAATTTTCCACTTTTTAGTGTGTTTTAATAAGGGTTTATTTTTTTATATTTTATTTTACGCTCCGGTTATCCCGTTATCACAGTGATACTGTGAATGGTTGTATTGTTACGATTTGTTACACTAAGTCTCTCGTCGTTTACCTAAGTCTCTTGTCGTTTACATAAGCGTTAGTATTGTGAGTGTGAAATGGTTATATTTATATGAAGCCCTATTTTTCCAATTGGAAATGATGTGTTGAGCTTCTCCATAAGCTCTTCTTTGCCTTTTGATGTTTATGGTAAAACTGTCTTGGATTATAAGGCCAAATTTGATCATAATAAGCATATGAAGATACTTTGGTTATATTCCTGATTTGATGCCTTGAACTTCAATCTCTCTCTCTCTCGTTCTCTCTCTCTCTCTCTCTCTCTCTCTCTCTCCCTCTTGGGTCATTCTTCTTTCTCTCATCCTCTCTATAATTTTGTCTTTGAGTAATATGATGCTTATTGATATGAAAAATTTCTTACAAGACATATATGGGACAGATACATTTCCAACAATGGATTCTGTCAAAATGGGACCGAAACAATTGTTAAAAAAATTCGAGGGCAATTTCTTTTTTTATTCGGAATGACCATCTCCCAGCTGAGTTTCACTTGTCAAGAATGTATCGCATGCACATTTCTTTTTACAAGAACATTCAGATAAGGACATTTCCATGGAGAGAGAGAGAGAGAGAGAGAGAGAGAGAGAGAGAGAGAGAGAGAGAGAGAGAGAGAGAAGGATTTGTAAAATATGAAGTTACTGAAACTGACACCCACAAACTTTTGAGTAACAGAGACGGCCCAGACAGGCAGAAGAAGAATTTTCAATTTACTTGCATTTGCATATATATGATAAATTCAAAGTGTCAAAGGCTTAGTTTGGTTGCCTCGGAAAATAAGGAGCATTGTGTAGTATATGAATTCCAGGAAAGTTAAGTAAGTATAAGGAAGTTATGTAAGATTCACTTACATTCTCTGTATCCTGTTACTAGAGAGAAACTTTGAAACAAAGTGGCACTTTTATCAGAGGACAGTGTAGTACAAATACATATCTATTTCCTGTATTTTTAGTAGATACAAATGTCATTGATTATTATGAAAGGTACAGCTACAATATCAATCAAGAGAACTATTTGCATAAGGTTTTATCTGTATCATATTTAATCGTGACAGACATTTTCATCAATATAACCCTGGAGATCGGACCAAACCTGTCCACTTCTTTCTCTACAATAATTAGACATCAGTCATAAGATAGATAAAAAAAAAAGTCATAGTCTCCCCACACCATTACCATGGAACTATCAGATAAGTTCCCTTTAAAGTTGCCAGACTTACCAGAATCATCTGTTAGAAAAAAGAAAGGAATGGGAACCCCACGTAAATAAATTGTAAATAAACCAAAATGACATAAATCAAAAAGTCATATGGAAAACGACATTTCTGAAATAAAGGTTTAAAATACAAAAAGACAAACCACACTCTGGCTCAAAGGTACGCTTACCCATTTCCAATGTGAACACTAACACTTAAACAAAATACAACTGTATATGGCCATTCCCAAAACAAGGCTGCTTCTCCCACTTAGTTATCTTACCCTCTCATTATGTAGGGGAACAGCTCGTATGTACACAGGCACGAACTTTCTCACAAGACACTCCCCTTGATATGACGTCACTGATTCGTCACAAGTTCATTGCACTGGAACAGATGCATGACGTCATATACAGCTCATTATCACGTCCATAAAATCTACCCAAAACCGAGTCCTTGCTTCTGCTCATGAAAGGACATAAGACGTGATCTGTCTTTGCTTAGGCAGCAACTTCCTTCATGGCGCCACCCCAAGTGATGCGTCAACATTTCTGGAGCTCGCTTTGTCTCCGTGGGAGCTAACGCTGTATCTATCATTTTAAGACCCCGCTTGTTTCCATGGGAGTCAAAATGATGACATCCATCGTTTCCAAGAATATCATTGCTCATCACATCCGCTTATCAACCATAGGTCAACAAAAAAAAAAAACACTTTGAATGTATAATAGAAGCTCGGCCACCACCTCTGAATGTCCTCATTCAGCCAAAGTTTATATAAAATAAAAGAAAACACACAGAGGCCAGCACAATTAACATCATATTAATATAAAAAACTGCACGTTACAAGTGTAACTATAATAAACAGTTCACTGTAGAGCGCAAATCTTCCCATCTGCAATTTCGACGCACCCGTGAGTGTGTGTGTGTGGCCTGCAGTTATTCAGACTGTAGAAAAACATCTCCCGGTAGAAGACAACTGACGCGACTATCACGCCCATAATCGTCCAAAAGGCGTCGTCAATCCTCGTAGACTCGTAAATTCTTTTGCATGACGGCAGCATGCGACATCTTGCTCACAAATTCACAAAAAAAGTAGCTGAAGGACGTGTTGCTGGTGTTTTCCATTAAGACGCAGGGGAAGGTGGTTTATGGTGGGGCTTTTATTATGTACGTCAGCCAGGTCACTGGTCAGTTAAAGCAGAATTAACCCTAAAATACATCTGTCAAATAATGACCTCAGAATAACAAGAAATAATAACTGAACATTGTCCATAATGTGCCAAAACCACTCGGATATACCTCATAACTACTGAACCAAATCTTAACTAAAACCTAAGACCTGAACTTACCAAAACAATTCCTAACTAAAAAAAAAAAAAAAACTAAAAAAACCAAGACCTGAACTTACCAAAAACAATTCTTAACTAAAAACTAAGACCTGAACTTACCAAAACAATCTTAACTAAAAAGCTAGACCTGAACTTACCAAAACAATTAACACCTCAAAAGAAAACGAGCCAACACCTGTGAGAAATAACCTCTTAAGACCACAAAATCATAAACCACCGTTAATAATAATATAAAAAAAAAAAAAAAACAACTATAACCCCGTAAAGAAAAAACTAAATTCTTCGATAATAATAATAAAAAAAAAAGACTCGCCAAACCCCATACACCATTAGAACCAACCACCCCAAACAAACGCGTTGTCGTGTTTGCGCAGAGAGAGAGAAAAAAAAATAACTATACAGTGAAAAATCACAAAAACTCTACGAAATATTGCCCTTACATTTTAAACTCGCCATTGCTCACACGCACGAAAATAATTTTTAAAATATGACCCAAGAATAAAAGTAACAAAACCAGCCCCAAATTACTACTAAAAATGTTGTCTCGAACTCTGATATCTACATTAATCCCACAAAATCAATAAGATCTTAAACATATCCCCTTATTTCACTTGACTCAAAACAGAGAAAAAACCTAAGGCCCCAAATTGTGAAAAAAAAGGCCATTACCAATATTAACCATCAGGAACACGTTATCCCCCAATTGCAACATTACGTTGTCTGAATGCAAATTATTTGACTCGGCAACTTCTCGTGCCTATGAGCCAAAAAAAAAAAAAAATGAGACATACATATAGGCCACTCTCTAACCCTGGCAACTAACGACTCATAACTGCTGCAAAATGCCCAAAATACCGCAAAAATAATTTAAAATCCGACAGCAAAAGACTGACAAAATCATACCAGGCCATCGCAGATGCGCAGAAAACTAATCAAAACTATAAGTCAGACCCAAAACTATGTTTCGCGCAAACAGAATAAAAACATAAACTAGCTCCATTTCAACTGTTATATTGTCCGCTTAGACATGTGCATCAACTTAAAAAACCTGCATACTGACTCATATCTGCTGCAAAACGGCCAAACACTGAAAAAAAAACAATTATACCATATCGGCCTTCAAAAAAAGAACAGCAACATAATGCAGAAAGTGCTTCCTCAAATCTGATAACTGAATTATCACAGCTCAACTATAGAAAACGGCAAATATAATCCAAACTTAGGCCGAAGACTAACCAGAATAAGAGTCCTCAAAATCCACTATCCATCATCAATAAACAAAGACATGTCATCAATCACCAAACCAATAAAAGGCAATTCCACCTCCAGTAATCTCAATATTCCACAATTTCGTAGATACAGTTCTCACAACAGCTTCCGCTGACCTCAACTAGTACCAAAAAGAAAATGCTTGTCTCGAGAACTGAACAATTAATATACGAGGTTCAAAAACAACATCATTAGCTAACACAGCATTATTAATACAATTCATCTGCCGTTATGGGAAACATACACTCAAAATTAAGACTCAGCATAAAAAACAACAATAATAATATAAAAACCATCTGCATTACCACCGCATTATCACTACCACCCAAATAATAAAAATATTCCCCTCCATTTCACCAATACCCACATATGGAATAAAAACCAAGTACCCCAAAAATCATTATAGCTCCAAGCAGCGTAAAAAAAAAAAAAAAAAACTCTATTCCCCGAAAATGCACTCAAAGCATTTAGCTGATACATTTAAAAATATTACCACATACCTTCTCTCACGGAGGTTTCCACTGGTAGCAAAAAAAAAATCATAATGCAACCAAATAACTGAATCCGCGGACTAAAACATGACCCTTTCCACCATAGGCTTAGGCTCTGGAGCATTTCCAACAAAGCAAAATACCACAGAGGCAAAATATTATACCCCCAATGCTCCTCGTGATCGGACTCTAAAAACTGTGATAAGCCATCAATAACCTCGAAAAGCATCCCTCAGGAGCTCAGGTTACCGGCAAAAATTGTAAATCACCAGTTTAGCATAACTCTGCTGAGAAGGGCAAAAAATGCTAAAATAAATGTATCAATACTCCCAAAATGGCCACAGAATTCTAGAAAAAAATCATCAGTGTGCCATAACTTATTGCAAACAAAACCATAAACCAGAAGTGTACATACAAAAGCTTCCTCGTATCCACATCGACACAGGCCACCAGAAACTTAATCAAGTCTCCTATCACTGGCAAATAACCATGAGCAAAAACCAAATTCTCATGTGATAGATACTTGGAGATATTTGTTGAAACTCCCGGCAACTCTCTAAAATAAATAGAAAAGGCACAAGTGCCATACAATTATCGTACCTTGCGACATATGCTCACGGACTCGGAAAAAAAAGAAAGAGAGAGAAAAAAAAACTGACACCTCATCTGATATTGGCTCTACCACACTATCGGAACAACTGAATACAAAACAAGGGTATTGTGAAAGAGCATTGGAAATACAGCAATCTCTGAAAAATAGATATCCAGAAAGAAAAATGCAGTGCCATTATTCACACATCCCAAAATTGCCCAAATTCTCCCTTGATCTCGTTGCAGCATCAAACGGCTGAAACTAACAAACGTATGTATCACAGAAAAATGATTCCAGGTCACGGACTGAGATATTAAGATCTACACTGACTGTTCCGATGAGAGAAAAACAAATTCAAATTCGCTGGTGATACGTCCTATAAAAACTTACGGGAGCGGCGACCATGTGTTGGAAATCATGAACACCAGAATAAACAGTATTGATGACCTCTCATACTATTCAGTACCAGCCATGCCAGTTTCGGCAACGTTCACAAGGAAACACGAAAGATACGTATAAAATAGATAAGTACGGTCGTTCTTTTTTTACCCGACTTAATTACCTAAATGATTATATTCCACTGTTTGATTATTAACTAGGATACCCTTTTAATGTTCTGGATAGCCTAATTAAAGTAAGAAAGATAATTTATAGCACTGATTCATCAGAATTATTAGAATGAAAAATGTAATAAATAATGTGCATTTTAACAGTACATCAAAATAATTTCAAAATATCTAATCAAAAGAATTTAAGGAATTATTACCTTCTATAGGAAAAAAACAGCTTTCAAGTATTAACATAATTTACAAATTCATTTACTGCTTTGTAATCCTACTTTCTCATAACTAATTTTATTTTTTTTAGGAATTTTATTATGTTTGGATATATGTTTGAATATGTATGCATATTTAGATGCCCTTTTATATGCTGAAAAATTACCGCCACATCTAGAAGTATAATTAAATAAATGCTGATTCATTAGGAAAGAATTCATGGTAAAATTCAATGAGTAACGGTAATTAGCTTAGTTAAGATTAATATGAATGGCTTCGGATGAGTTGATATGAATGAACTGTGAATTTAAACTTTCAAACACGATTTATGTCCTTATTTGGCCTGGAGTACGCTGGAGGTCGCTTTATGCCATGTTAGTCTTACGGATATTACATATTTCATTAACAGTGATCATCGTTCTCTGCTGCATAATTTTGAAATCATAATTTTTGTTTTTCAAACCTAGTCTGCAGTTCCATGTATTCCAGAGAATTTCTTCATTTTAATTTCTTTTTATGGAAAGAATGCTATTGACAGATGAGGAAGATCGTAGCGTGATTACGAGCGGCCTCAAATCACAGTCATAAATTCGGAAACTTTTGCACCAACGTCTTCTGTCATTTCAAGGAAGTTTACGCTGGAGAGTTCTGTTCGACATTTTTTTCCTCTTTGATGCTCAAACAGAGTTTCGGGTCTTCTTTCATTTTTTCAAAGCATCATATGAAGGATATTGCAACTAGATATTAACAAAGAAATCACGAAAACTGATAAACACAATGAACAAATCATTACTATTATTGTATGAGGTACTAAACTACGGTAACTAAACATTTTGATATCTCTCTCTCTCTCTCTCTTAAAGATGAGAGAGAGAGACTGCAGTTATACTGATCCTAAATTGTCCCCCATATGCCCAAAGCAAGAAGGTCGCGGTGTACAATACATCTCTTTAGGCTTCTGTGGCATCGTCCGAAAATTTACTGGCACCGATACTGATGATTTACTGGGCGTTGCAGAGCTATACATCTTGGAAAGCGACCTTCTTGTTTTTTTATTCTGTGTTTTCTCTCTTTTCTTCCGTTACTACTATATTATTCTTACATTCTTCATTTACATTTCGACAGTTAAAATTGAAACGCAATAAGTGCCGCTTACGCAAATAAAGCTCTGCTTCTATAAGGACAAACGAAATTATATAGGTAAACTACTTTCAGTTTTATAAAATTGGCTCCATTAAGTTCTAATTTTTTTAAAAACTACAGTGTAATAAATCCTTAGAGCTCAACAATATATGATGATGATGTGTTTACTACAATATATATCCCCGACATTAGCCCCAATTAACTAAAAATGTGAAAATTCTAAGCCAAATGTGTGGTCACTAAAAGGTTATAATTGCATCAACAAAGTTAGAATACTCTTTTCTTATTAAAGAACTTTTTGTCTTATCAATAAAAAATTTTCAAGACCCTAACTACATTAATCCGTGTTATACATACATATATATATATATATATATATATATATATATATATATATATATATATATATATATATATATATGTATATATATATATATATATATATATATATATATATATATATGTATATATATATATATATATATATATATATATATATATATATATATGTGTGTGTGTGTGTGTGTGTGTGTGTGTATTAGCTGAAGCCGTTTAATATATAGTCATAATATCTCTGCCAAAGTCAGACTTAGCAAGTTATCCAACCGCCAGCCACCCCGCCCCACCCCCTTTTCTCACCATTCCCAGTGAAACATACCATGCATTTTCCAGTTTGCTTCAGGCTCACACTTTGCAAACACACATCATTTGAGTAGTATAAATTAAAAAAATTTAAACCCTGCAAGAATGTTATTTCCGAATACGAAGAGAAAACATTTGAAGCAATCATATTTCGTTACATTCATCAGATCAGCAAGTGTTCCATTGAGGCGCAAGAGTGAACCCTCCTCATGGACATCTGAAAACAGCGGAAATGCAGAATATCCTACGTGTTCTTTGAAGGTCAGCATGCTTTGACTATATCGTTTTGATGGATTGTTTTTCCTTTTACTCCCCTGTTGTGGAGTTTATTCTGCCATCATTATTAACAACTGTTATCCGAATAAGGAAACACAAAATATAGAACAATTTCCGCAGAATGCAATGCCCGTATATCAGAATATAATCAAAATATATGAACTAATAAACAAAGATACATTGAAAACAAACAAATATTTACAACCAAGACACCATTGTAGGCCGAAATACCCAAGGCATTCGAATATGGAGTTTCCAACCGGCATCCCTGTTACTCCTGCTTTGCATAAAAACCTTTATTTTTTTCTGTAGGGAGATTAAGTTTCCAGTGCATCAGGTCGTCCACTAAAGATAATGTGTAAACAGGAAACATAAGTTTATAAATATGTACAATGCATGAATTACATTATTCATTAGCCATAACATATGAGGACTCAAGTTATACGATTCCTTCCAAAAAGTGTTGTGGATGAGCATCACAAGAACCAAATGTAAATAATATCAAAATTCATATTTGTTCATTTCCCACTAAAAGTTTTTGACAACTGTAGTCAATTTCTGATTCGCAACCTTGAAAATAGGTTACTGCTGTAATCAACTCTTAGAACTGGAAATCCATAGGGGTACCTTCCTGCCATATTTCATGACGATCGGATAATAAGAATAATAATAATCTATAATAATAAAAAATCTGTTTCTTCAGGCCGGGTGGGGGGGGGGGGGGGGGGGGGGGGGGGGGAGGGGGCCTGGTAGGTGGGGATTGGGCGTGGGTAGGGATGGGGAAGGTAGGGTAGACATGACACATCCACCCTCCTCCTACCAAACATGTTTGTCCACCCAGTTGTTGGGGGTTTTGGTGGGGAGGGGATCGGGAGAGTAGGGCAACATGACACATCTACCTCCTCCTGAAACCTGGGTGGGACTGGCATGGTAGGGGAGACATAACAGGGCAGCAGCGCTGGGTTCCAGCGCAGTGTAGTGCACGCCATCAATCTTGTACTATTGATAATGAAAATAATATATATAAAAACAATAGCTTCACTATAGCGGTGGTAAAAATCAATAATAAAAACGAATTAAGCACAACGGGGATCTACTCTATGTTATATGTTATCAGAAATACGATGGGGCCGGTGATGTCCCTGACAGGGCGTTCAACTGGTGAAAAGTGAATCCATTTTGGGGGGGGCAACTACCACCACCAATTCCATTTTCATATACCCAGCTGAATATGAAAGAGTATTGTTATTAAAGCACATTTGCAGAAGAACAAAGTGGGTGTTTTTATGCGGAGCTGGGGGAAAGTGCAAGACCATAAGTGTTTTCAATTTATTTAAAGTAGCTTTGCCAGTTGTGGGCAGCGAAAATAGAGTCGAAAAACGTGATTAATAAATAAATATATAAACATATGTATCTAGTATCTTCGTATGTATGCAGGTATATAGTATCTTACCTAAAACACGATTGTGACTGCAATTACACAACCCACTTGAATGGTTCACAGTCATTTGTTTGTTAACATATCGAAATGAAAAAAAATGAAAAATGCAGAGCTTTAGTTTGTTGCTTCAACAATTTTATAGCTGATAGAAAAAATAATCTTACGAAGGGCGTCATCATGACATTTCTATAACAAAATCATGATATAGAAAAATAATTTATATTCAAATAATTATCCGCAAAAATCTCTGATGTCGAGATTATCACACACGAGCCGTTTTCAGTTTCTATACGACTAAGTTTGATCTGCTGGACAGCAATTCTTAACAATATAAACATTGGTCTATTTCAGTGTTAAGTAAATAAACATATTTTCAAAATGTTCCATTACTAACAAAAAATATAGGAAAAATTTAATAACATTTTCATTGGGTTATTGCTCGAGTTAGGTACGTCAGCTTTTAGTAAGAGAGAAATGAAAGAATTCAGAGCAGTCTGACAATTCATGGGATACTGGAAAAGTAACTGAATGCAGTGACGCTGAATAAAGCTGGGTGAGATTCATCCTTAATGGAAAATGTATTTCGATGAAAATATTTTCCGATAGAGTTACTGAATGAACAAAAGACGAAAACTAGAAGTTTATGATAAGATTTATAAAGGCCAGTTAGATAGAAAATACGATTATTTTAACAAAAATACAGTGGTATCTACTACAAACAGACAGAACCGTGACTGTTACCACGATTTTCTTCATTCAGTTATTTCCCATTTTGGATTCAAGGATTTCAGTGCAAAGTATACTAGAAAGTTAATACCAAATCGACTTGCCAAGTGGTCATGCAACCACTACAAAGTATACGTATATGGAACTGGTGACCAGTAGATTCTATATGATAAAGCTTATAAAGTAAAAAGAATATTTCAGCTATGGTAAAAATAATCTGAATTGAAGAGATATGTAATGAGTAAATAGGAGCTGAAGTAAGTTCGAATACATCTTCATAGGGTAGTGGGTTCATAATTTATTTCCCTTTCTACCGAGTAAAGGCGTTAGAATCCAACCTGGAAAGACTGCTTTCCACATATATCTCACTTAAATTGAAGGATTTCGCATCGAAATTAGTAAAAGAAATAAAAATAAAAATCATTCAAGATGCAATTTGGTTTTTGGAGTCATTTCAACCAGTTTACAGTTTCCAATCACGAGCTGGAAGTCAGTCAAACGTACAAACAAAACATTCCGCCCGGTTATCCATCCGCTGGCGATTTCATTTTAATATTACAGCTGTCCAGTACGAATCATTATCAAATTGACGGAGATTTGCTACAAATATTATCTTAACATTACTAAGTCTTTCTGAATGATTTTGACTACCTTTCCACTTAAGTTGTCCTCTATAAAATATATGACTATGTGACTAGAACTCAAAATATCCATGAATCAACTTTGCCTTTGAGGATCAGTTAAATCTTCTTTCGTGTTAATTTCAGTTTATGAATATTCTGGACCTTTCTTGTCTTTTATATCAATGTTTCATTCCTTTCGTAAATCATACCCATTTCACAGTTGACATTTTGACTTATTCATTGACGAGTTAAGTCCATCAACTAATAATAAGAAAAATAATTCAGACTCGTTATCCGCTTATTTTCACCATGATTTTAGAATGCTTGCAATATTCCAAGTGACTCGCTGATGCAAGAATTTAGGTCAAGATTTAAATAAAGGTTTTAATAGCAAGAAAATATGTAACCAAAAGATTTGTTGTGGGAATTTATCGTTATCCAATTTCATTTTCAACTTTAGCATTCTCTCATTATTTAAAATCTCACAGATGTTGCTGAAAACAGTTCAAAATATGGTTAACGATCTGAATCACGTAACATAACTACTGCTACATGTGTTTAACAATAGTGCGAAAGCAATGTGAACATTGGTTTAGAGAGTTGAAAGCAGGATAACAATATGATAAGTCAAATATATACTTCATAGTCGGAGAAAATTCTTTATTCCATAACAAATAAAAAAAAACTTCATTCAACAAACTCTCAAATATGGTTTGATAAGAAATGGGCTTGATATTGTTACAC